>NW_028294768.1:0-102000 GCF_964341445.2 Mesoplodon mirus | reverse complement strand
AGGAAGCATGAACGTGGAGGGCTGGGGGTGAAAAGGTGGGGCAGACAAGTGCACGTGTTCTCCATCTGTAAGTCCCCAGCTTACATTTTGGTGCTTCAGAAACACCAGCCAAAACAATGGGGACTGCTGTTGAGTGTGACCACAAAGGTGGTGACAAGAGGATGGTAATAAACCCTGCAGACAAGTGGAGGATGCCAGGAGCACATCTCCCCAGGGCACATGTACCCATCCACACAAGCCCCCATGTTTGCTGGGCTGCGTCCTCCGGCAGCTGTTACATCTACAGGGGAGGCTGTAGGGCACTGCGGGGCCACCATGTGCATGACTCTAGGAGGTGCTTTTCCAGCGTGTTCCCTTTGAAGAGCCCCACTGGAAAGTTCATCACCTCTCTCTGCGGGACCGAGCCCTGCCCTCCCAACCGCCCTAAAGGCAGCAGGGAGCATCCCCAGTTAATCGCTAGCTGTGGTGAGAGGTTGGGGGGTCCTCGACCTCCCCAGTCCCAGCACTCCTGGGAAAAGTGTGAAGAGGACACAGGCGCCCAGTGCTCTTGCAAGCAGAGAGCTCACCTGGCCCAGCTCTGCATCCCTGTGGGTGCTTCACAGTCCTGGCATCAGGTAGGGCCACTGCAGGATTCCAGCCTGCCTGGAGTTGCCCAAGCCCTGGGGGTCCCTCACCCTCTGTGGGGCCCCTGGGGGGCCTGGGTCACTTCACGGCACCGTTTCTCAACCTGAGGTTGGAGGTTCTGTAGATTCTTTTGTGTATGTGTTCAATTCAAGTTAAGGAAAACCAGAAAGCAGTTCAGTGCAATGCTTATTTGGGATGAGTTAAAGGGGCAGGATTCAAGTTACTCATGTTCTTTTTATTTGTTTTTCCAACTCTGTCATTAAATAACCTAAATATAACTTGTCTTATTACAGTTTGAAAAGCAGTGTCTTCTGTCCACTTTTAAAGTTGCAATATGCTAAACAGATAAAACGTATGTTTTCATTACAGCAGCATAATAACATTTTAAAATTATAAACCTCAGGAGAGTTTGGCTGGGGGTTAGAAAGAATTATAAGGGAAAATAGAAACTCCAGGTGTCTCCATTTCCAGTGTGCAGGTCTTATGAGCAGTTACACTGAGTGTAGGATGGAGGGGCAGGTTCACCCACCCCCTGTGTCATCAGATCTCCGGCTCCTCACAGGGCCCAGGGTGGCTGGGAATCAGCCTTTTCGTCCCGGATCCCTGAGCCCCCCTGCTTTCCTCTGCCTCAGTCTCACTGTCCAGGGACCCGTCAGTTGAAGGCTGCCTGGCCAAAAGCCCAGGTATAATCGGTCCTGTAGGACATTTCTAGACACTCCCTGCTAGCAGACCACACGTTCAGCAAAGAGCAGCAAACAGACCCCAGTGCCCTGTGGATCTGACCCCTGGGGACATGAGGGCCCAAGGCCAAGTCCAGGGCCCGAGGAGCCTTCCAGATCCTGCTCACCCTCCCCAGGGAGCCCTCTTCCATCTGACTGTACACCTCCTCAGTGACTCCATTGTCTATGTTTGTGCTGCAGGTTCTGGTCTCATTCCTGTAAAGGCCTGGACCTGGAGCCCAGGAGCGTCATCTGAACCAAGATCGGGAGCGACATCACTTCTAGTCTCCTGAGGCCTCTTCATTTAATACAAGCTCGGTTGTTTCATTGTGCAGATTGAGTATTAGTTTTAGCTACAGTTTTATCTATTATTTATATATCTATGTTCTATATGTTCAATATGTATCTATATATTTGACGTTTATGTTTTTTAATTAAATTATATTATCTATCTAGTTGCTTTTAAAATAATTTTCTATAAAATAAAACACGTGTATAGAAAAGCACCCTCAACAGAGGTAGAACTTAATGAATTGTTGTAAGGTAGTCACCCTGGTATCTACCACCAAGATCGCGCTCTCTCTCTCACACACACAATCCTTATTCAGTCTAAGTTGAGTAAGGAACTGCAAATTTTCTATTTACCATCTGTCCTTATGTCACTTTCTAAGGATTCTGTTTTCTGAAGTCTGTTCATTCCATTGTTCATGGGAACAATATTACCCTAGATCTTTCATGATTTGATGTCAGGACTTTCGATATTCAGTCTGCTTGGCTGGTAAAAATTTCATGATTCATCATTTCTCTCCTTGCCTATCTTAAATATGTTTCTCTATTATCTTCTGACACAGAGAATTTCTCTCCAAAAAGGCTCTTAAAATTCTAATTTTTATTCCCTTCTCTTTCTCCTGCGCTTTTATTCTAGCTGCCCAAAGTATTTTTATTTTTAAAGCCTAGTAATTTTTCCATAGTATTATTTGCTATTGGTCATTGCAATTGAATGCTCATTGTTCATTTTAATAAACAATTTCAAAGCCTTTTTTGTTTCAGAAAACTTTGTATCAGAATGTTTAATATTTGCTTTGTATCCTTGCTTTGATTTTACTCTTTCAGGGACCTCAACATTCATATATCAGATCTCTTATGATGATCTTCCACTTTTAACACATTGATCAAATATTTTACAATTTCTTGCTTAATTCATTTTTGCCAGGAGTGTTTTTTTTTTAATCTAATTGAAGTATATTTTTAATTTAGTTGAACTACAACACAGAGTTCCAGGTGCACAATATAGTGATTTGATATTTCTATACATTACAAAATGATCACCACGATAACTCTAAATACCATCTGTAACCAAATTATTATAATATCATTGACTATATTCTCCATGGTGCCCATTTTGTCCCCAGGATGCATTTATTTTGTAACTGGAAGTTTGTAAGTCTTGCTCCGCAGCATGTGGGATCTTCCCGGACCGGGGCACGAACCCATGTCCCCTGCATCGGCAGGCGGACTCTCAACCACTGCGACACCAGGGAAGCCCAGTTTGTAAGTCTTAATCTCTCTCAGCTATTTCTCTCAACACCGCACCCTTCTCCCCTCTGGCAACCACTTCATTGTTCTCTGTATCTATGACTGCCTTACTATTTTGTTATGTTGGTTAACTTTTTTGTTGCCACGAATAAATGACATCATACTGTAATTGTCTTTGTCTGACTTATTTCACTTAGCATTAATACCCTCTAGGTCCATCCTTGTTGTCACAAATGATAAGATTTCATTCTTCTTTATGCCTGAGTAATATCTCATATATATATGGAATATTATCCATATATATATGCATATACACACACACACACACACACACATACACACACACACACACACACACCCCACATCTTCTTATCCATTCATCACTTGATAAGACGCTTTGAAAAACCCATAAGTGGAATTGCTGGATCATATGGTATTTCTATGTTTTTAGGGAAAACTCCATACTTAATGTGTACTGCTTAAGATATTACCTAGTAATGCATCTTACTACATTTTACCTAATGCTGCAGAATTAAAAATTTATAATAAAAATAGTCCTGGGCTTCCCTGGTGGAACAGTGTTTGAGAGTCCGCCTGCCAATGCAGGGGACATGGGTTCGTGCCCCGGTGCGGGAAGATCCCACATGCCGCGGAGCGGCTGGGCCCGTGAGCCATGGCCGCTGAGCCTGTGCTCCGCAATGGGAGAGGCCACAACAGTGAGAGGCCCGCGTACCACACACACACAAAAAAAATAGTCCTTTTACATCAGAATCGAAAAACTTAGAATTTAAGTTTCATAGCAATCTATTTTAGGAGTCTGAAAACTAACCTGTGGGTCAAATCTAGTCTGTCACCTGCTTATTGTTTAATAAAGTTTTATTGTAACACAGACTTGCACATTTGTTTACATATGTCTACATATCATCTGTGGCTGCTTTTGTGCTACAAATGCTGAGTTTAGTAGTTGTCACAAAGACTGTACCATCTACAAAGCCAATACTATTTACTATTTGACCCTATAAACAAAGTTTGTTGACTTCTGCATTTATTTAAAAAGTACATATCATTCTATCTTCAGTTTGAATACAGTATCTTCTAAGATTTTTTCACACAATTTCTCCTGCCTACACTGTTCTTCCCTTCTGTAGATTGTTGTTAAAATTATAGATATATCCATACGATTCACTGCTTGCTTTTTCTGTTTTTCTTACAAGTACCTTCTGAAACTATACTTATTTGATATTCTTTATTACAGAGCCCCTTTTAAATACCATTTCACTGAAATATATTTTTGTCTATACATTAGTATCCACTTATACAAGCAAGCGTATGACAAATCAGACAACATCATCAATTCATGAAAAGTGTCATTAGATGAAAGCATCATTTTTAACTTTTCCATATATTCTCCAATAATAGTGTTTGTCATTTGTTTCCATTAACTGAAATCAAAAGACATAATGGCTATAAACATAAACTCTGCATTATTACTGATACATTAACCAACTAATGTCTTGACAACCTCTCCATTAGAGATACTAAAACTCCCATTCTTGAAAAACTGAATTAATGCACAACAGTCTGCAAGCAAAGAGTTAACATCTTGATTTTATTGATAAACTTGAAGAAAAACAATGTTATAACCTATGAAAAGGATAATATATAGTTTTTGAGAAGGTAATGCATGCTCAATAGTAAAATTCAAACAATAAATAAAGTACAAGCAGAAAGAAATTCCACAAACTTGGTAATTAAGTAACCATTGTCAATATTAGATGAGACTCATTCAATCAGAAAACTACATAATCCAAAATATTACAGCATGTTGAAGTTTCACAAAATCAACCCATCTTTGCATCAACACCACTCAGATGCAGAAACGAACATCACCACACCTCAGAAGACCCTTAATGTCTCCTACCAGTCAATATGTCCCAAGCACAACCACAATCCTGAATTCTCCCAACATAGACTTGTTTTGTCTATATCGGAACTTTGTGTAATGGGATCGTAAAGAATATAGTTTTTTGTCTTTGGCTTCTTTCACTCAACACTGTGTTTTTGAGATTTATCCATATAGTTGCTAATATACTAAGTGTATAAAATCTCCTTGCTGTATAGTGTTCCATTATTCAAATAAACTATAACTGGTTTATTTTTCTACTCATGAGAAGCATTTAGATAGTTTCCAGTCACTAACTGCTACAGATAATGCTCCTATAGGCATATACACATATTTATTCTAGATAATTATATTACAGGTGTGCATATGTTTAATATGGTAGATAATACCAAACTTTTCCAAAGGTGTTCTACCAGTTTACGCTCCAAACAGTAATATATATGAACTCCAGTTGTTAAACACATTCATCACATTTTGGTATTTTTTCTTTTACATTTTAGCCATCCTGTTGAGTATGTAATGAATCCTAACTTTGCTTTAATATACATTTTTCCTGATGACTAATAATGGTATGCATATAAGTTTTGGGTCATCCCTTTCTTTTGCCAACTCTTGTGGGGTTATTTGCCTTTTATTATTAATACATTGGAATTCCTTATATTTGGGGATCTGAGTCTTTTCTTAGAAAAATATATATTTTAAATAACTTTATCCATACTTTGGCCTGTGTATTTACTCTTATCAAATGCCTTTTATGAGCAGAAGTTCTTATTCTTAATATAGTCCAATCTCTTATCTTTTCCTGTATGGTTATTGCTTTTCAGGGCCGGGTTAAGAAATAATTCCTACTCCAAGATTTTGAAGATATTTCCCTATGTTTTATCTTGTAAGAGATAACTATTTTTACTCACATTTAAATCTATAACCTACCTGGAATATATTTTTGTGTTTAGAGTGAGGTAGGGGTCACATTTTTGTTTTCCTGTGTACCTATTTAAATGAAACCACAGTATTTCTAAAAAATACTACATTTCACTGCAGTGGAAGATTTGTCACACATGAGCTAATCATGTAAAGTATATGTCTGTCTGGCTTCTCTTTTATTCTATTTTACTGGCTTTTTTTTTTTCTATTATTACACTAATGCTTCACTGTCTTATTTACCAATGCTTTATAAGAGCTTTGCTACCTGGTGGTAAATGATGATGATACCAGCAATTGTGATACAAAACATCTTTGCTTTATGCAATTTTTCTTATGTTGTTCAGTGGAAGAAATACTTTATCTTCCCACTGAACATCTTGTCATTAAATCGGGGCTCTCTACCTCACTAGTAAACTTTTTGCTGTAAAGCTAATTTTACCTTTGCTGATTCTGTTTCCCAGTCTGATACCAATAACTAATAGATCTCAACTTGAGGGTAAGAGAGTTATTTGAGTGCAGACTTTACTGAAAATACAGTGCCATGGGCCACAATACGAAAACAGTTCATATGCAGGCGTGGTGACCGAGCATCCCAGATCTGTCCACTTACATTTGCCATCTTGTGATGCTATCTTCAGAACATTACCTATGGGATTTCTGTAATATCTAGATCTATAAGAGAAAAACTCAATGCTACTGTTGTACTGCTTGGTAACAAAGGCATCAATATGTCTTTTGTTTCCCATCTTTGAGAAATTTTTCCCATACTTGGGGAGTAAGGTAAAAGAAAGCTCTGGGTTGTTTCTTTACTTATAGTTGTAAAGGATATTAGATATCTTGATTACATCAGGAATTCTTTAAAGGTATGCTGAAAACTTGTTCAATATGTCATAATCAGTGTACATGCATATTTTATTGGGTTAAAATATCAACATTACTATAGGCAAGGAGACATTACATTAAGATTAAATGAGAGACGGTGTCTATATCACTTTTAGAGTTAAACATTGACAATAAGAGTATATAACAATAATTTCAAGGTTCTCACCTTTTTCATATTAGTCACCAAGTTCTGTCAATTTTGCATGTAATCACACATTTTCCATTCATATAACTTAGCTCACTCTAACATTTCATCCTCACTTTCACCACATTTTTCTACATATTGTAAACATAGGTTACTTGTACTGCATAGCAAATAATGACTAAGTCATAATTGTCCAAGACCTGTGTATGAGTTGATTTTTGGTTTGCAATGTCTATCACACCACCTTCACATGAAATTCTTTGTTACACTTCAAGAATCAGCTTGTGTTTCACTCTTATTATCCTCACATTTATCTTCCATCTCGTCCTCCATAGCACTAAAAGTAATTTCAACATAAACCAAGTGTCCCTTTCCATGGAATTTTGGATTCTGTTGTCAGATTGTGGGATTGGTCTTAGTCTTTATGTTCTACTATTACTAATGGGCAAATAATTTAACCTCTCAATTTTCAACTGTGTAACAGGGATGATAAATGCATTGTGATGATTAAATTAGGTAATGATTAAGCTTAGGAACATTAGAAGGTCTGATGACTACTGTTAATAGTATTATACATCTATTTAGTTTATTGTAATATGATTATTGATTTTTCCTGTCTTCCACTTCTGAGACATTGTGAGCTCATTAAGGAAGATTCCGAGTTGTTCATGACTTGTTAGGGTCAGGCCAGTTTTCATGTAGTCTAAACCTAAGGCAATGCCTAGTGCTAAAATTGTGTTTACTAATCTTTATAATAAATAGACTCTACCTAATCAGATGGTTATACTGAAGGCTCAGATAGTGTTCATATTTTAGCAGAATACAAAATGTTATACAAATGTGTATATATACATATAATACCAAAATTTACTTTGCAGTTTTCCTCTCCAATCTCTAAAAAGAAGGAAAAAAATGATATTTTTCTTTCTTCATGAAAATTGGATGAGTAATCCTGGCAAATTTAAGACAAATTCTGAAAAACTTTAGAAATGAGCTCTCTGGAGAAAATGTGCAAAAACCACCGTATGTTCTGCTGTTTTTACCTTTCATGATTCATGAGTCCAGAGGTAGTCGTTACAGACATAAACTCCGTATGAAACTAGACAGCTTATTTAATTTCAATAAGAAAAATGGTTAGTGCCTCACGTTAGCAGCTTTTAGGGCATTGAGGAAATGTTTCCTGAACTCTATTCTCCCCAGTATGTATACTCACCTGTGATATTATAAGAAAAAGATTTTAGGGTTTCTCTGGTGGCGCAGTGGTTGAGAGTCCGCCTGCCGATGCAGGGGACACGGGTTCGTGCCCCGGTCCGGGAAGATCCCACATGCCGCGGAGCGGCTGGGCCCGTGAGCCATGGCCGCTGAGCCTGCGCGTCCGGAGCCTGTGCTCCGCAACGGGAGAGGCCACAGCAGTGAGAGGCCCGCGTACTGAAAAAAAAATTAATAATACCATACTAAATACTCACAAATATTTGATAATTATAAAAGTCACATACATATTTAAGTATCCTAATAATATAGTCACAGTTTTCAAACAGATTGAAGGTACTTACATATAACTGCTTATAAGCAGTAAATATACTTTTATGTACCAAGAAAATTATATGAGTAAAAAATGTAATGACTATATTTGAGTAATATATTTGAAGATATCCAGGGTGGCACAGCTGCCTAGAATATATAAAGTAGAGTTTTGTGCCAAATTCTTAATGTTCTAAGGAACTACTGCTCAAAAAAGAGAAAGAAATTGTGAGCAGGTGGTATTTCTACTGTTTATTATATTATTCTCTGGTTTCTTCCCTTTGGCTACCATTTCCTACCAGATGTGCTTTTGATCTTTACTTTTAATTTAAAATAGACTTTAATGTGATCTATATCTTTACTTGGCTTCATACCCCAGAAGAAAATGTAAGCTTATATACTATTTAATAACCATGATAAGAAAATATTGTAGAGTTAAAGGAAATAATAATAACTTAGTGAAACATGTAGAAAATAATTCTTCAATAAATATTGGATATTTTTTTAAAAAGAAAAAAATTGGAACCACAAAACCACTTTTAAATTTCAGGTTACAACATAGTTAATAGTCAACATATTTCTAAGAGTCAAAAAATACAATTATGTCACTGTATATCAGCCTTCCGATGGTAGATGGAATACATTTTCAACATTAAAATGGTCTCAGTATCTGTACATGACATGCCTCTAAAATATGTAGCCTTAGTAATTTTATTCTCTTTTGGAATTAGTTTCATGACAGAATCATAAATTAATTATTTCTCTTAAATAGTGGAAGATTGAGGAAAAATCTTCTTAAAGAAGTCACAGCCCTTAACAGGGTTTATTTTCTATTTAGATTAAAGGTAGATAAGTTAGCCATTATTTTAATCATACTTTTTAATGCAAATATTCATAAATTAGAAAGCCAAATATAAAAGCATAGAGTGAATGTAACAGTGGCCAACTGTGTTAGATCCCATAACTATCCAGAAATAAACAACCATTCCTTGGCCACAGGGGACATGGAGCAGAGGTAAATGGAAGGAAGGATTCCATATCTAAAGCTTGAATAGAACGATGACAAATGTAATGTCTGAGTGTTACTGAGCCCTAAATAAAAATGTGACCCAAACTAAAGGAATAAAGGAAAATATCCCATAGAAAATAAGAATGGTTTTTATCTTGAAACTTGAGAAATATTTTTTCAATATAAATTAATGGAAGGGAGTGATTTATGAGGGAGTTCTGGGACGGGGCATTCCTAGAAGTTGAAGGATCTCTTATTGTTTAAAGGTGTGGCAAGAATAGGAAACATAGAAGCTGCTAAAATTACAATATGTTTTCTAACTCCTACACACACACAGAGACACTCATATACACATACACACACACACTCCCTTTTTTTATACTGTGACCAAAATAAATGAACAATTGAATAGGGATAAGGAAGAAAATCTTTTTGTCATTTAGACATGGGGGTATATAACGAGATGAACACCGTGATTAGATGCTTATCTATTTCCGTGTAACAGATGCAATTTTAGACTAAACACACACGCACATGTCCTTCAAAACAATAAAAAGCATAGTTCTCCTTGCACTGGAGATGCAATATTGGTTCCTAAAATGCTCAAAGAGCATGAACATCAGAGTGAAAATCCACTTCTATCATAGCACAATACTTTTGCAGAGCCTGCAATCCTGTCTTGTTGCACGGCCTCAACTTCTCCTTCTATATCCACCCACTCCTTTAAATTTAGAAACACCGACTGTCTAGAGCTGTCCTGACATTGCAGTGAGGGTGCATGGACCCATGCATCCCATATAGTGCATTTATGAGGGAGTTCTGGGACAGGGCATTCCTAGAAGTTGAAGGATCTCAGTATGGAGGTTCCTGAAAAAACTAAAAATAGAACTACCATATGACCCAGCAATCCCACTACTGGGCATATACCCAGAGAAAAACATAATCCAAAAAGAAACGTGCACCTCAGTGTTCACTGCAGCACTATTTACAATAGCCAAGACATGGAAACAACCTAAATGCCCATCAATAGAGGAATGCATAAAGAAGATGTGGTACATATATGCAATGGAATATTACTCAGACATAAAAATGAACAAAATTGGGTCATTTGTAGAGACGTGGGTGGATCTAGAGACTGTCATACAGAGTGAAGTAAGTCAGAAAGAGAAAAACAAATATCATATATTAACGCATGTATGTGGAACCTAGAAAAATGGTACAGATGAACCGGTTTGCAGGGCAGAAGTTGAGACACAGATGTAGAGAACAAACGTATGGACACCAAGGGGGGAAAGCCGTGGAGGGGTGGTGGTGGGATGAATTGGGAGATTGGGATTGACGCATATACACTATTGATACTATGCATAAAATAGATAACTAATGAAAACCTGTATAGCACAGGGAACTCTACTCAGTGCTCTGTGATGATCTAAATGGGAAGGAAATCCAAAACAGAGGGGATATATGAATACGTATAGCTGATTCACTTTGCTGTACAGTAGAAACTAATGCAACATTGTAAAGCAACTATACTCCAATAAAAATTAATTTAAAAAAAAACAGGCATTCTTGGGAAAGACCCTACTTAAGCTTTCAGCTATCATTAGTGTTCACCTGACAATTGTATTCAAGTATCCATGAATTCTGATCTGTTTGTTTAACAGTAAGTACTACCTAGTCAAATACCTTATCTTAGAACTAAGAAAAACAAGGAGCAGACTTGTGACATTTGTTTATAAAGTCTCACAGCAAATTGGAATGCATTATTGAGACAATAAAAATTTATAAGTAAATTGATACAACTTTTTAACATTAAGCATTGTAGATAAACTGAAAAACTCCTACATTAACAGTTAAAGCTTATATTCAAATTTAAGTAACTGTGTTATAATTTTTTAACCTGATTATTTCTTACCTAGTACTGTACCCTGTGATTGGATTACTCCCATCAGATAAGTCAGTTTTAAGAAAACATAATTTGATAACAAACTGGAGTATGTAATGGCTGCTTCTATGTATTGATACTATTTTCCTAAGGCCTTTAAATATCTCGGAGGAAAATCTACTTTATCAAAATAATAGCTCGATGGTGCATAAATTTCGTTTACTCTTTGTCTGCCACGTCAGTTATGCTGACTTTGCTATTAACATAAATCTCCATTACTTACAACAGTGCTCAGTCTATGCAAAACAAATTACATATTCTGCTACCTCATTATCCTAAACTAATGTCAGCCTTGAATTCTCCTGAATAACAACCTTTAACTGTGTTAGGCAAATTAGGTAAGATAGCAGTGTATAGCTGACTTACCAAGCAATAAATAATAGCCTGTTTTATTTTGGTTGGGCTATGTGATTTAAAAAAGAAAAGGTTTAGAAACACCCCATAAAGCAGTTATTTTCTGCATTATACTGATGTTCTGAAATAAAGGTTTAGTCAGTACGTTTTCAGAAGAGGGAATGTAAGCAAGACTTCCACTTAAAGGTGACAGATTAAATACATTAATTTGGCTCCACTTACCCCCCAATTCAAATGTAATGAACATAATGTAATTTTTTAATGCATAAACTTATAAGAACAAAAAGCATGGAAGGGATAAAAATAACAAAAGGAGCAACAGCAAAAATGATCCCAGGTGGAAAGCAGGACTAGTGACAGTTACTAGCTCATTATGTGTTTTCTAAGTGGGAATGAGCATTCTCCAATTCTTACATTTCTTTCTATGAAAATGAGATATCTTGTTTTAAAATCTGCTCTTTGATACATGCCTTACTCCTTTTCAGAGAACTAAAGTGCTTTGCATCATTTCTCAATCAGGGCCCTTGGTGTCTCTTTCTCTCACCTGGACAAGTGTGAGTCCTGACCTTTTACAAGGTCTATATAGACACAGGAATCTTACAGAAGAATATACTCTAGCTTTGTAGAGAGGCACAAGTGATACTCTGTTCTTCTACTTGGTCACACTTTTGTCTTATTTCAGAACTTGGTTCAGATCCTGAGTGATCAACAGAAGTGCTATTTTATTTTGCCTTTTCAGTGACTTTATTTTTCATCATAAAAATGAATTTAATTATACTTGTAAAGTTAATTCTGTATTGTTTCTTCTTTATATTTTCTCTTGTGTACAGGAATAATAATAACTACTTTTACAGCTGTTAGATGTACCAGCGGTTTTAAGCACACACACATAATTTACTCTTCACAACTCTGTGAAATAGACGTTATTATTTCCCAGATTAGGAAGATAACATATAAAAAGTATAACTAACCATTCCTAGGTTACAGACCAAATAAATGATAAAATAGGGATTCACACTCAAGCAGCCTAATTTCAGAGTTCATGTTTTTAAATTTACTTTATATATCACATAAAGTTTTTACTAAAGTCTTCATTAAAATTGTATACAATATAAAATAAAACAAAATAATTTTTTTCAAACTACTGATGTTGTACTTACTTTTTATTAAAAGCCAAGAGTCCAAGTTAAGTGATTTTTCACAACATAAAGCAAGTTCAGAGAAGGACATTAAGTATGTAATAATATATAGGAAGTAGTTTGTTTTGTATTTTATTAACTGTATTTTATGTGCACATAATAACTACCTTTATACAAATATATTAAAAAAGTAAAATAAATATATTAAAAACCTGTCAACAAATCACATGATTAACAATAAAGTCCCCTGAAGTACTGAACTACTTATTAATTATAACTGCAAGAGAGAAAGAGTGGGAGAATTGATTTCTGAATTAATATACTAATTAAAATTTATGAACTAGACTTCTGCTTCTGGCAATATCAAATAAAATAGCCAGACTTAACCTCCACCACAAACAAGTGGAGAATAGGGAAGAAAACACAAACAAAAACAAACAAACAAAAATAGACCTTGGACAATTGACAGCACAGGCCTGGGATTCCCCAAAGTGAGAAAATAAGTAGTGTGAGAAATAAAATTGTCTAGAGACACATTATGAACCACAAGGCAGAGAAAGAGATCCCAAGTAGAGCACAGTAATATCACTGAGCTAAGCATAAAGAGATTGAAGTTCAGGAGCACTGAGGTAGTTGTAAGTTGTAAGGCATAGTTCGACATAGGAGGAACCTATATAGAAAAAGAGCACCAAAACCCTGAACAGGAATTGCACTGAGTCTTTGCAGAATACTAAACTGCATATGTGGACAATGCAATGAAAGTTTATGAGATTAGGAAAAATGACAGGATGATGGTAAACACTAGAAAATTCTCAGAGATTACATGGGGTGCAGAGATATGAAAGATCCAACCAACATTACTGGAGAATCAATTGTCATAACCTAGGACATTCCGTAAAGTTCCCAGAAGGTTAATATTTTAGTAGTAAAATAATTACAGTAGTAAGCCTAATATTTCTAGCCTAGAAATAAGACTACTAGTAGTAATAAGCCTAAATTTGCTCCAGCGTAAAACCTATTTTACCCTCAAATTAGCAATGCTTCAAAATAAGTCTTGAGAAAAACCAACCTGATATGTGAATCATTTAATTGCCTTCTAGAAAAAAAGTCAGCACTCTTTAAAGGAGGAAAATAAATTTTAGACATTCAGCAATGTAGTAGTTATACTGTCCTGCATCCAATTAAGAAAATTCCTAGACATGCCAAGAATCAGGAGAATGTGACTTATAAGCAGGAGAATAATAGTCAATAGAAGAACTAGAATTGGAAGAAATGATGAAAGTACCAAAGAAGGACTTTGTGTATTTGTGTGTTGTAGGACTCAAGAAACTAAAGGCAAATTAGAATGATGGAAAGTAGCTATAAGGGAGATATTATCGAAAAGAAGTTATAAGATGATATTAAAAGATTAACACACTTGAAGAATATCAGTAGGGTTTATCCAAAATAGAGTATAGAGACAAAAAATAGATTAGTGGTTACCAGTAGGGAGGAGAGGGAATAGTGGGAAGAGACTGCTAAAGGGTACTAAGTTGCTTTTGGTGTTGAAGAAAATGTTTTGAAATTAAGTAGTGGTAATATTTGCACAACTTTGTAGATACAGTTGACCCTTGAATAACACAGGTTGGAAATGTACAGGTTCATTTATATATGGATCTTTTTTCAATAGTAAATACTACAGTACCACACGGTCCATGGTTGGTTGGATCCGTGGATGCAGAGGAACCCTGGATACAGAGGACTGACTATAAATTATACGCAGATCAACCCCTCGTTGTTCAAGGGTCAACTGTATGCTAAAAACCGCTGGATTGTACATTTAAAAAGGGTGAATTTTATGGTATGTCAAATTATCTCAATATAAAAGTAACCAAAAAAGACATTAAAAAATACTACCTAACAAAACTCTTCTTGAACTTAGCCACAAAAATCCTTAACGACATATTAGAAAATTAAATCCAGCAATACATAAATGTATTAATTCCCCATGAAAAGATAAGTTTATTTCCAAGAATGCAAGGTTGGTTTCACTTTTGAAAAGCAATCAATGCGATTTTCATAGTAATCAGACTAAAAGCGCCAATCATACTGTCATCTCTGTGGAAACAGATAAGGCATCTGACAAGATGTAACACAAATTTGTCATAAAAATCTTCAGCAAATTAGGAATAGATGATGGAGTTGCATATTGTCCCTCCAAAATCATGTCTACCCTAAGCCTCAGAATGTGACCATATCTGGAAATAGGGTCTATATTGATATAATTAGTTGAGATATGGTCATACTAGATTAGGGAGGGCCCTAAATCCAAGTACTCGTGTCTTTATAAGAAGAGAAGGGGATACACAGTGACAACACACACGCAGGGGACAGCATTGTGTGAAGACGGAGGTAGACATAAAAGAGATGCATGAACCAGCCAAGGAAGAGCAAGAATTGTCTACAAGGGGCTTCCCTGGTGGTGCAGTGGTTAAGAATCTGCCTGCCAATGCAAGGGACATGGGTTCGAGCTCTGGTCTGGAAGATCGCACATGCCACGGAGCAACTAAGCCCTTGCGCCCCAATTACTGAGTCTGTGCTCTAGAGCCCGTGGGCCACAACGAATGAAGCCCAAGTGCCTAGAGCCCGTGCTCTGCAACAAGAGAAGCCACCGCAATGAGGAGCCTGTGCACCGCCATGAAGAGTAGCTCCCGCTCGCTGCAACTAGAGAAAAGCCCGCACGCAGCAACGAAGACCCAATGCAGCCAAAAATAAATATATTAAATAAATAAATTTTAAAAAAAATTAAAAAAAGAATTGTCTACAACCACCAGAAGGTAGGAAAGAGTCAGCCATGAGATGATTTCTCCCTCAGCACCACACAGGGAGCCAACCTTATATTCATCTTGATTTTTCTTTTATGCTTATCCAGTTTCTTTTTTTTTTAGTAGTTTCTGCTTTATAACAAAGTGAATCAGTCATACATATACATCTGTTCCCACATCCCTTCCCTCATGCATCTCCCTCCCTCGCACCCTCCCCATCCCACCCCTCCAGGCGGTCACAAAGCACCGAGCTGATATCCCTGTCCTCTGCGGCTGCTTCCCACTAGCTATCTACCTTACGTTTGGTACTGTATATATGTCCATGCCTCTCTTTCGCTTTGTCACAGCTTAGCCTTCCCCCTCCCCATATCCTCAAGTCCATTCTCAAGTAGGTCTGTGTCTTTATTCCCGTTTTACCCCTAGGTTCTTCATGACATTTTTTTTTAATTCCATATATATGTGTTAGCATACAGTATTTGTCTTTCCCTTTCTGACTTACTTCACTCTGTATGACAGACTCTAGGTCTATCCACCTCATTACAAATAGCTCAGTTTCGTTTCTTTTTATGGCTGAGTAATATTCCATTGTATATATGTGCCACATCTTCTTTATCCATTCATCCGATGATGGACACTTAGGTTGTTTCCAGCTCTGGGCTATTGTGAATAGAGCTGCAATGAACATTTTGGTCCATGTCTCTTTTTGAATTATGGTTTTCTCAGGGTATATGCCTAGTAGTGGGATTGCTGGATCATATGGTAGTTCTATTTTTAGTTTTTTAAGGAACCTCCATACTGTTCTCCATAGTGGCTGTACCAATTCACATTCCCACCAGCAGAGCAAGAGTGTTCCCTTTTCTCCACACCCTCTCCAGCATTTATTGTTTCTAGATTTCTTGATGATGGCCATTCTGACTGGTGTGAGATGATATCTCATTGTAGTTTTGATTTGCATTTCTCTAATGATTAATGATGTTGAGCATTCTTTCATGTGTTTGTTGGCAGTCTGTATATCTTCTTTGGAGAAATGCCTATTTAAGTCTTCTGCCCATTTTTGGATTGGGTTGTTTGTTTTTTTGCTATTGAGCTGCATGAGCTGTTTATAAATTTTGGAGATTAATCCTTTGTCAGTTGCTTCACTTGCAAATATCTTCTCCCATTCTGAGGGTTGTCTTTTGGTCTTGTTTATGGTTTCCTTTGCTGGGCAAAAGCTTTGAAGTTTCATTAGGTCCCATTTGTTTATCTTTGTTTTTATTTCCATTTCTCTAGGAGGTGGGTCCAAAAGGATCTTGCTGTGATTGATGTCATAGAGTGTTCTGCCTATGTTTTCCTCTAAGAGTTTGATAGTTTCTGGCCTTACATTTAGGTCTTTAATCCATTTGGAGCTTATTTTTGTGTATGGTGTTAGGGAATGATCTAATCTCATACTTTTACATGTCCCTGTCCAGTTTTCCCAGCACCACTTATTGAAGAGGCTGTCCTTTCTCCACTGTACATTCCTGCCTCTTTTATCAAAGATAAGTTGACCATATGTGCGTGGGTTTATCTCTGGGCTTTCTATCCTGTTCCATTGATCTATCTTTCTGTTTTTGTGCCAGTACCACACTGTCTTGATTACTGTAGCTTTGTAGTATAGTCTGAAGTCAGGGAGCCTGATTCCTCCAGCTCCGTTTTTCGTTCTCAAGATTGCTTTGGCTATTCGGGGTCTTTTGTTTTTCCAAACAAATTTTGAAATTTTTTGTTCTAGTTCTGTGAAAAATGCCAGTGGTAGTTTGATAGGGATTGCATTGAATCTGTAGATTGCTTTGGGTAGTAGAGTCATTTTCACAATATTGATTCTTCCAATCCAGGAGCATGGTATATCTCTCCATCTATTTGTATCATCTTTAATTTCTTTCATCAGTGTCTTATAATTTTCTGCATACAGGTCTTTTGTCTCCTTAGGTAGGTTTATTCCTAGATATTTTATTCTTTTTGTTGCAATGGTAAATGGGAGTGTTTTCTTGATTTCATTTTCAGATTTTTCATCATTAGTGTACAGGAATGCCAGAGATTTCTGTGCATTAATTTTGTATCCTGCTACTTTACCAAATCCATTGATTAGCTCTAGTAGTTTTCTGGTAGCATCTTTAGGATTCTCTATGTATAGTATCATGTCATCTGCAAACAGTGACAGCTTTACTTCTTCTTTTCCAATTTGGATTCCTTTTAATTCCTTTTCTTCTCTGATTGCTGTGGCTAAAACTTCCAAAACTAACTTGAATAAGAGTGGTGAGAGTGGGCAGCCTGGTCTTGTTCCTGATCTTAGTGGAAATGGTTTCAGTTTTTCACCATTGAGGACAAGGTTGGCTGTGGGTTTGTCATATATGGCCTTTATTATGTTGAGGAAAGTTCCCTCTATGCCTACTTTCTGCAGGGTTTTTATCATAAGTGGGTGTTGAATTTTGTCGAAAGCTTTCTCTGCATCTATTGAGATGATCATATGGTTTTTCTCCTTCAACTTGTTAATATGGTGTATCACATTGATTGATTTGCATATATTGAAGAATCCTTGCATTCCTGGAATAAACCCCACTTGATCATGGTGTATGATCCTTTTAATGTGCTGTTGGATTCTGTTTGCTAGTATTTTGTTGAGGATTTTTGCATCTATGTTCATCAGTGAAATTGGCCTGTAGTTTTCTTTCTTTGTGACATCCTTGCCTGGTTTTGGTATCAAGATGATGGTGGCCTCGCAGAATGAGTTTGGGAGTATTCCTTCCTCTGATATTGTTTGGAAGAGTTTGAGAAGGATGGGTGTTAGCTCTTCTCTAAATGTTTGATAGAATTCACCTGTGAAGCCATCTGGTCCTGGGCTTTTGTTTGTTGGAAGATTTTTAATCACAGTTTCAATTTCAGTGCTTGTGATTGGTGTCTTCATATTTTCTATTTCTTCCTGATTCAGTCTTGGCAGGTTGTGCATTTCTAAGAATTTGTCCATTTCTTCCAGGTTGTCCATTTTATTGGCATAGAGTTGCTTGTAGTAATCTCTCATGATCTTTTGTATTTCTGCAGTGTCAGTTGTTACTTCTCCTTTTTCATTTCTAATTCTATTGATTTGAGTCTTCTCCCTTCTTTTCTTGAAGAGTCTGGCTAATGGTTTGTCAATTTTGTTTATCTTCTCAAAGAACCAGCTTTTAGTTTGGTTGATCTTTGCTATCGTTTCCTTCATTTCTTTTTCATTTATTTCTGATCTGATCTTTATGATTTCTTTCCTTCTGCTAACTTTGGGGGTCTTTTGTTCTTCTTTCTCTAATTGCTTTAGGTGCAGGGTCAGGTTGTTTACTCGAGATGTTTCCTGTTTCTTAAGGTGGGATTGTATTGCTATAAACTTCCCCCTTAGAACTGCTTTTGCTTCATCCCATAGGTTTTGGGTCGTCGTGTCTCCATTGTCATTTGTTTCTAGGTATTTTTTATTTCCTCTTTGATTTCTTCAGTGATCACTTCGTTATTGAGTAGTGTATTGTTTAGCCTCCATGGGTTTGTATTTTTTACAGCTCTTTTCCTGTAATTGATGTCTAGTCTCATAGCATTGTGGTCGGAAAAGATACTTGATACAATTTCAATTTTCTTAAATTTACCAAGGCTTGATTTGTGACCCAAGATATGATCTATCCTGGAGAATGTTCCATGAGCACTTGAGAAAAATGTGTATTCTGTTGTTTTTGGATGGAATGTCCTATAAATATCAACTAAGTCCATCTTGTTTAATGTATCATTTAAAGCTTGTGTTTCCTTATTTATTTTCATTTTGGATGATCTGTCCATTGGTGAAAATGGGGTGTTAAAGTCCCCTACTATGATTGTGTTACTGTCGATTTCCCCTTTTATGGCTGTTAGTATTTGCCGTATGTATTGAGGTGCTCCTATGTTGGGTGCATAAATATTTACAATTGTTATATCTTCTTCTTGGATCGATCCCTTTATCGTTATGTAGTGTCCTTCTTTGTCTCTTCTAATAGTCTTTATTTTAAAGTCTATTTTGTCTCATATAAGAATTGCTACTCCAGCTTTCTTTTGATTTCCATTTGCATGGAATATCTTTTTCCATCCCCTTACTTTCAATCTGTATGTGTCTCTAGGTCTGAAGTGGGTCTCTTGTAGACAGCATATATATGGGTCTTGTTTTTGTATCCATTCAGCCACTCTGTGTCTTTTGGTGGGAGCATTTAGTCCATTTACATTTAAGGTAATTATTGATATGTATGTTCCTATTCCCATTTCCTTAATTGCTTTGGGTTCGTTATTGTAGGTATATTCCTTCTGTTGTGCTTCTTGCCTAGAGAAGTTCCTTTAGCATTTGTTGTAAAGCTGGTTTGGTGGTGCTGAACTCTCTCAGCTTTTGCTTGTCTGTAAACATTTTAATTTCCCCATCAAATCTGAATGAGATCCTTGCTGGGTAGAGTAATCTTGGTTGCAGGTTTCTTTCCTTCATCACTTTAATTATGTCCTGCCACTCCCTTCTGGCTTGTAGAGTTTCTGCTGAGAGATCAGCTGTTAACCTGATGGGGATTCCCTTGTGTGTTCTTTGTTGCTTTTCCCTTGCTGTTTTTTTTTTTTTTTTTTTTTTGCGGTACGCGGGCCTCTCACTGTTGTGGCCTCTCCCTTTGGGGAGCACAGGCTCCGGATGCGCAGGCTCAATGGCCATAGCTCACGGGCCTAGCCGCTCCGCGGCATGTGGGATCTTCCCGGACCGGGGCAGGAACCCGTGTCCCCTGCATCGGCAGGCGGACTCTCAACCACTGCGCCACCAGGGAAGCCCTCCCTTGCTGCTTTTAATATGATTTCTTTGTGTTTAATTTTTGACAGTTTGATTAATATGTGTCTTGGCGTATTTCTCCTTGGATTTATTCTGTATGGGACTCTCTGTGCGTCCTGGACTTGATTACCTATTTCCTTTCCCATATTAGGGAAGTTTTCAACTATAATCTCTTCAAATATTTTCTCAGTCCCTTTCTTTTTCTCTTCTTCTTCTGGAACCCCTATAATTCGAATGTTGGTGCGTTTAATGTTGTCCCAGAGGTCTCTGAGACTGTCCTCTGTTCTTTTCATTCTTTTTTCTTTATCTTGCTCTGCATCAGTTATTTCCACTATTTTATCTTCCACCTCACTTATCTGTTCTTCTGCCTCAGTTATTCTGCTATTGATCCCATCTAGAGTATTTTTCATTTCATTTATTGTGTTGTTAATCTATGCTTGATTCATCTTTAGTTCTTCTAGGTCCTTGTTAACTGTTTCTTGCATTTTGTCTATTCTAGTTCCAAGATTTTGGATCTTGGAAATAGAATCTTGGATCAGCTTTACTATCATTATTCTGAATTCTTTTTCAGGTAGGCTGCCTATTACCTCTTCATTTGTTAGGTCTGGTAGGTTTTTATCTTGCTCCTTCACCTGCTGTGTGTTTTTCTGCCTTCTCATTTTGCTTATCTTACTGTGTTTGGGGTCTCCTTTTTGCAGGCTGCAGGTTCGTAGTTCCTGTTGTTTTTGGTGTCTGTCCCCAGTGGCTAAGGTTGTTTCAGTAGGTTGTGTAGGCTTCCTGGTGGGGGGGACTAATGCCTGTGTTCTGGTGGTTAAGGCTCGATCTTGTCTTTCTGGTGGACAGGTCCACGTCTGGTGGTGTGTTTTGGGGTGACTGTGGCCTTATTATGTTTTTAGGTAGCCTCTCTGCTAATGGGTGGGGTTGTGTTCCTGCCTTGCTAGTTGCTTGGCATAGGGTGACCAGCACTGTAGCTTGCTGGTCGTTGACTGAAGCTGGGTGCTGGTGTTGAGATGGAGATCTCTGGGAGATTTTTGCTGCTTGATATTATGTGGAGCTGGGAGGTCTCTTGTGGACCCGTGTCCTGAAGTTGGCTCTCCCACTTCAGAGGCACAGCACTGACTCCTGGCTGCAGCACCAAGAGCCTTTCATCCACCCGGCTCAGAATAACAGGGAGAAAAAGTAGAAAGAAAGATTTAGTAGAAGAAAGAAAGAGAGAGGGAAAGAAAGGAAGAAGGGAAGAAAGGAAGGAAGGAAGGAAGAAAGAGAGAAAGGAGGGAGGGAGGGAGGAATGAAAGCAAAAGGAAGAGTGAATGGAAGAAGGGAGGGAGGGAGGGAGGAAGGAACGAAAGAAAGAAAGACAGGAGGGAGGGAGGGAGGAAGGAAAGAAAAAGAAAGTGGGAAGAAGAATGGTGGGAGGGCGCAAGGGAGGAAAGAAAAAGAAAGAAGGAAAGGAGGAGCGGAGGGTGGGAGGGAGGAAGGGAAGGTAGAAAAAAAGAAAGAGCAAGTAAAGTTAAATAGAATAAAGTATGAAATATAGTAGCGTTATTAAAATTAAAAAGTAATTATTGAAAAAAAAACGGACCGATAGAACCCTGGGACATATGGTGGAAGCAAAGCTATACAGAGAGAATCTTACACAGAAGATTACACATACACATTCACTAAAAGAGAGCAGAGGGAAAAATCAAAAATCTTGCTCTCCAAGTCCACCTCCTCAATTTGGGATAATTCGTTGTAAAAAGAGGAAAAGGGCGAGAAGTCTGAAATCTTGCTCTCTAAGTCCACCTCCTTAATTTGGGATAATTCGTTGTAAAAAGAGGAAAAGGGGGGAAAGTCTTAAATGTTGTCCTCAAATTCCACTTCCTACATTTGGGATGATTCTCTGTCCATTTATGCACTCCACAGACGCAGGGCACATCAAATGGACCGTGCAGCTTTAATCCGCTGCCTCCGAGGCTGCACAGAGAGATTTCCCTGTCTCTGCTCTCACAGCTCCCGGGTCTCAGCCTTGGACCTGGCCCCGCCTCTGCGCGTAGGTCGCCGGAGGGCGTCCGTTCTTCGCTCAGACAGGACGGGTTTAAAGGAGCCGCTGATTCGGGGGCTCTGGCTCACTCAGGCAGAGGGGAGGGAGGGGCGCGCAGTGTGGGGCGGGCCTGCGGCGGCAGAGGCCAGCGTGACATTGCAGCAGCCTGAGGCGCTCCGTGTGCTTTCCCGGGAAAACCGTCCCCGGGTCCTGGGACCCCGGCAGTGGCGGGGTGCACAGGCCCCCCGGAAGGCGGGGCGGACAGTGACCCGCGCTCGCACACAGGCCCGGCGGTGGCGGCGGCAGCAGCAGCCCCAGCGTCCCACGCCCGTCTCCGAGGTCCGCGCCTTTAGCTGCAGCTCGCGCCCGTCTCCGGTGCTTCCCCAAGCAGCCCTCTTAATGCCCTCTCCTCGCACACCAGGAAACAAAAGGGAAAAAAGTCTCTTGCCTCTTCGGCAGCTCCAGACCCTTTCCCCGGACTCCCTCTGGGCTAACCGTGGTGCACTAACCCCCTCAGGCTCTCTTCCTGCCGCCAGCCCCAGTCCTCTCCCTGCGCTCCGACTGAAAGCCGATACCCGAGCCTCAGCTCCCAGCCCCGCCCGCCCCGGGCGGCCAAGCAGACAAGCCTCTCGGGCTGGTGTGTGCCTGAGGGCACCGATCCTCTGTGCCGGAATCTCTCCGCTTTGCCCTCCACAACCCTGTTGCTGTGCTCTCCTCCGCTACTCCGAAGCTTTCCCCCTCCGCCACCTGCAGTCTCCGCCCGCGAAGGGGCTTGTAGTGTGTGGAAACCTTTCCTCCTTCACGGCTCCCTCCCACTGGTGCAGGTCCCGTCCCTATCCTATTGTCTCTGTTTATTCTTTTTTTCTTTTGCCCTACCCAGGTATGTGGGGAGTTTCTTGCCTTTTGGGGGGTCTGAGGTCTTCTGTCAGCATTCAGTAGGTGTTCTGTAGGAGTTGTTCCACGTGTAGTTGAATTTCTGATGTATCTGTGGGGAGGAAGGTGATCTCCGCGTCTTACTCTTCCGCCATCTTCCCAAGCTCTATCTTGATTACTTCAAATTTTTGGCAATTATGAATAAAGCTGCTCTAAAAATCTGTGTGTAGGCTTTCATGTTTTGCCTTTGGATAATTAACTACGAGTGTGACTGCTGGATTGTATGATAGGTAAGCCTATATTTAGCTTCATAAGAAATTTACAAAGTGCTTGTACCATTTTGCATTCCAACAGCAATTAACGAGCTTTCCTGTTGCTCTATATCTTCACCAATATTTGGTGTTTTCCATGTTTTGGAGTTTAGCCATTCTGATAAGTGCTTAGTGGTTTCTCGTGAAATGAAGTTTTCTCTTTTTTTTAATACATTTATTTTATTTTTGGCTGCGATGGGTCTTTGTTGCTGCGCGCGGGCTTTAGTTGCGGTGAGCTCGGGCTACTCTTCATTGCGGTGCACGGGCTTCTCATTGAGGTGGCTTCTCTTGTTGCGGAGCTCGGGCTCTAGGCGCGCGGGCTTCAGTAGCTGTGGCACGTGAGCTCAGTAGGTGAGGCTCACAGGCCCTAGAGCGCAGGCTCAGTAGTTTTGGCGCACGAGCTTAGTTGCTCTGTGGCATGTGAGATCTTCCCAGGCCAGGGCTCGAACCCATGTCCCCTGCATTGGCAGGTGGATTCTTAACCACTGCGCCACCAGGGAAGCCCAGAAATGGAATTGTATTAATTCTTTTTTACTTTAATTTGGATGCAGACCCTATTTAATTATTTATTTATTTAGTAATGTAGCTACAGTCTAGTACCTGAAAACGTTTATCCTAGAACCAGATTGTCTAGATTCAAATTCTAACCCTACATTTTGCTCCTTGTGAGACATAGGCTAACTACTTAGCATGTGCTTCAGTAGCCTTATAGATAAGATGGAGATAATAATACCATCTACCTCACAGAATTGTTAAAATTCAGTTAGATTATCATGGAACATATAAATAACAATAAGAGTATCTGGCCTATAGTAAACTCTTTTACCTTTAATTGTATATAATAATTTCATTCTTTTATTTTATCAAGGGGAAGGAATTGAGAATGTACTTCCAAATATTGATAGAACTAGGGTAATTATTTTAATTTTAAATTAATTTAAAAAACAGTTACATAAAGATAGAATTCCTCTATTTCTGCATCATTACCATATTTAGCTTTCAGCACAGTATTTAAATTTCAATTCAGTAACTTCACAGTTGTACGTCTTTTTACAAACTTTCAATATTGAGAACAGTGGCCTGAAGAATTTTTAAGCTGTTTTTTTTTTTTTTTTTTTTTTTGGTGGGAGGGAGAAGAAGGATAAGTTTTAACCCCACTATTTTGTAATTTAGTTTGGTCATGACTCTGATTTGATGAAACTGAGATCAGTATGATAAATGAAATTGCAAAGTTCAAGACTTTGCTCCACTGTTTATTGTTAACTATTCAAATGAACTGAATTCTTAAAATTTCAGTTGTTTCCAGAACATGCCGCTTCTGAAGCATCTTAATCTCAATGTGTAAGCAGATTGTTATTGTTCATCTAATCCATCAACCATAACTGCATTGCCAGTGGTCTGGCCCTAGGAGGGCACAAAGTTCATAGACTTAATTATTACAAACAGTATGTCTTCTATTTTAATTTTCTAGTGGAGGGTAACTCTGGGTCAGTCATGCAAGGAACTGACTTAAGTTCCATGTCCTTGAAAAATGTTGCCACCTCAGTTTAAATTAATGGTCTAACAGCTTCGACCATTTGGGGAGCACTCTCAATAGTCATATGTCCTAAATTTGACTACTTTCATATTAGCATTGTTAAGACATTACGGGAATTCCCTGGCAGTCCAGTGGTTAGGACTCCACGCTTTCACTACTGAGGACCTGCGTTCAATCCCTGGTTGGGGAACTAAGATCCCACAAGCCATGCAGTGTGCCAAAAAAAAAAAAAAAAAAAAGACTTAATTAAACCCCAGAACACAGTCGTGCTTGTCATGGGCATCATGTTTAAGAGTTCTTCTGTCACATCAAAATTTTCTTTGACACCACCAAATGATAGATCTAATTGGGTGGTAATATATATACATATAGGTAGCTGAGCTCTCTTCCACTGCAATAGAAACGCCATAAATGATTTAACTTTTTCATAGAATTTGTCCTGTGAATTCTCAGCCTTATCTTCATTACACTGAATAATGGTGTTTGCCTTTGATAATGCTATTTTTGGTTATGGAGTGTGGGGCATGATTTTTCTCCTGCATTCAAGAGATAATCCTTTATAAACTCTCCATTCCTAAAAAAAGTTTTAACGGAGAAAGGGTATTTTTCAATTCCTATGTGATTGGATTTTGCAGCATAATCATTTATTATACATTGAATATTAATGTTTTATAAATCTGGGGAATTTCCAACTCTGCTGAGAAATTCCACTGGAAAAAAGAAAAGAAAAAGAATAATAAACTAAAATGTCCCTGTACTACTCAGTGCTCCTTTCTTGGTAGTGGAAAACACATTTCTAAGAAAAGTGGAAACTTTAACAACTCAAATATCTTCAAGATAAATATTGCCCTAAAACTTGCCTTATCATAAAACCATACAAAAATTAGACAGATTTAAAAAAAGGGAGTCAGAATTTTTTATCTAATTGATCAGAGCCAAAGAGCCAGTGATTCTTTTTTAATATTGAAATAATATAAAAAATAAGGTGTGGTCCATAAGTCAAAGGGATTCCTTAAAAGATATTGTATTTATCATAACTAAATTTAAAAACTCGAGTTTGCAAACAATATTGAAAGCAGAGAGATTAAGAAAAATTACCAATTTTTGAAACCTTTTGGACATTTTTAAAAAAATGATAACAAATGGTATTTTATTAAATTTTAATAAACTGTGTACAACATAGAAATACTTGCCATATACACCATTCTTGGACATTTTCTTACAATTGTAAATATTCAGAGCACTTTACTATATTCCACAACAGCATTTTTTAAGGTTTATTTTTCATAAAGGAACAACTGTGTAAAAGATCAAGCAGCATCAATTTTCTGTTTCATTGCCCTCCAAGGCAATCTGTGGAATTAAATAATTGCAATTTTGACCTCTACTGCAAATGATCAATCAGCTGAGGCTTCTACTAAAAGTCCTTAATATGACAAAGACAAAAGAAGAAGATACAATTGTCAGATGAAGTGGCCAGAGATTTACTGATCTTATTTTTTAAAGTCTTTATTTGCACAGTAACAAATATAAATATTTGATTATTTCATTAAGTTTATCCAGTGAGTATTTATTTATCAGCTAAGAGGCCCTAGGCACTAATCTAGCCATTTGGGATCTAGAAGTAAATAAAACATAAAGAGACCCCTTTACCTTATGGTACAAGAATTCTTTTGAGAAGACAGATATTTGTGGGGAAAAAAAAGTAAACATGTTGTGTGTTAGACTGTGATGAAAGTTAGGGGGACAAACATAAGTTAGGGTAACAGTCCCTGTGGTGAGATGTGGTGAGCTATTTTAATAGAATAATGTAGGGTGACTTCTCTAATAAAGCTACCTTTGAAAAGGCATTGGAAGAAATTAAATGAACAAGCCAAGGCTCCAGGATAAACTTGGCAGGCAGAGCGGATACCTAAAGCAAAGCTCCTGAACCTTCCTGCTGGTCCAGTGGTAAAGAATCTGCCTTCCAATGCAGGGGACACACGTTCGATCCCTGGTCGGGGAGCTAAGATCCCACACGCTGCGGGGCAACTAAGCCCACGCACCTCAAATACTGAGCTTGCGTGCTTCAACTAGAGAGCCTGAGGGCTGCAAACTACAGACCCCATGCACCCTGGTGCCCGTGAGCCACAACTAGAGAGAAGCCCACACTCCACAACGAAAAGATCACGCATGCTGCAACTAGGACCTGACGCAGCCAAAAAAAATACGGGAACTAAATAAATAAATAAGTAAATAGACAAATAAATAAAGAGAAGACCTAAGATAGATAAATAAATAAATGAATAGAAGGCCTAAGATAGATAAAGAGAAGGCCTAAGATAGATAGATAAATAAATAAGTAAATAAGTAAAGAGAAGGCGTAAGATAGATAGGTGAATAAAGAGAAGGCCTAAGATAGATAGATAAATAAACAAATAAATAAATAGATTAAATCAATCAATCAATCAATAAACTAAAGGCCCCAAGGGGCATTGTGTGTGCCTGGAAGTGTGAGGAAGTCAATGTAGTGGATGAAGACAAAGTAAGGTGGTAGGCAGTGAAGTTGGAGTGGTCTCCAAAAGGACAACTGGCAGTGACTTAATTTGCTGTGTGTGTATGTATTTACCTTGAACCAGGAACTCTGCGTTCAGGCCACACACAACTCTCCATCCCTAAGTGATACTTTAGAATTTTTTTTAATGAGGAAGAGGGAAGAGAAATAACAGGTGTGTATCTATTTGCGTGTGTGTGTGTTTATTCTTTCCTAAAAACAGTACTAAATTCTTTGATTTTATTATTTAAAAGAACTGTTAGGAATTTTTATTTCTATTTTACAGTTGAAGAAATGGTCCACAAATTCTGTTTTTTTCTGCTTCCTAAACATATCCTCTTGCTACCTGCCCAAACAGTCATTCTCGGATCCCAGGGTGGCCAACAAAAAGTGCTAATGTATGCCTTCAAAGAAACACAAGGTAGAAATGACTTGGAAGTTGGACTCAGATTTATCTGGGTTTGAATTCTAGTACTGCTACTCGTTGGCTAGGTTAACACTTGTTAACATAGTCATGCAAATATCCCAGGCACTTATTAGTTTCATTTGCCTGTAAAATGAGTATAATAATATCATGTATGTAAAGATTAACATATATAAGGAAGCTAGCCTAGAATCCCCAGATGAAAATAATAAATATTAGTTCCCGTCTTCTCCCTTCCTTCAATTAGGAGATGGAGATCAAGTGGGGATTCAACCTGGTTTGGGGAAATTGATGGACAGAAAGAAAGCATGCGCAGGACCTGCCTTGTGAGGCAAAGCTCACTTCCCAGTGGAGAGTGGAGGTGTGTGGTCTGATCCCTTGAAGAGTTCCTGGTTCAAGGCCTGAAAAGAACTGAAGGTAAGGAAAGGGTGAGAAAGAGGGAAAGGGAAGTAGCAGCTGTGTATCTATTAAAATAATTAACAGCTAACGCTATTAAAATAATTCAGGGGAGGGCTTCCCTGGTGGCACAGTGGTTGAGAGTCCGCCTGCCGATGCAGGGGACACGGGTTCGTGCCCCGGTCCGGGATCCCACATGCTGCGGTGCGGCTGGGCCCATGAGCTATGGCCGCTGAGCCTGCGCGTCCGGAGCCTGTGCTCCGCAACGGGAGAGGCCACAACAGTGAGAGGCCCACGTACCGCAAAATAAATAAATAAATAAAAATAATTCAGGGGAGATTTGAATTTAGAATTGGTAGAGGTGGAGGTGGGGATGGTGGTGATATTCTGATGGTTGAACTAGCAGATGTGAAATAGGAAGTGAAAGAAAGTGAGGGGTTAATCATGATTATCAGCTTTTTGCCAAAAAAAAACCCCCCAAAACTGTAAGGCGTCTGTGGGACTATGGAGTGAAGCAAATTGGGGCAGAGAAAGATCCCTTCTGTTGAGTAGACAACACAATTGAATATGACTCAAAAGTTTGAAGGAGAAGATTCAGGAACACAAACAAATTGGTATGTAAATCTGTGAGACCAAAAAAAAAAAAAAAAAAAAGAGAAACAAAAAAAACCGCATTAATTGCTTATACAATAAGATGAAATCATTTTTCATTTTATATTTACTCACTCAAATATTGTCCGAATTTAAGAAATGCTAAGGGTTTATCCATTTTGAAATTTTCCATTTAAAGAAAAAAATAATATTCTCACAGACATATTCATCAAGAATGAGATGACCAGAACTTGAGGAAAGTAAAAATAATAATAATGTTTTGTGAATTTTATGCAAGTGAACTTTCTCGAGATGCTTTTGACTATTAATTTCTCTTCCTATTTTCTCTGCCCTTAGATTTGTTTCATGAACCACTGCTGAGAATGAGCTTAATGAGTAGTTTATTGGAGTTGGAAGTCACAAGAAAAACATACCAGGAGAAAATAAGATTTATGAATATGTACATCATTGCACTCTAGATTATTTCACTTATTAGTCAATACAATCTATTATCATTATAAACTATAATAATAACTAAGGAAATTTAGATTCAAAGAGGTCATGTAAAATGTTTTAAGGTCTTGTCTTAGTTTGCTAGGGCTGCCATCACAAAATACCACAGACTAAGCTGTTCAAAAGACAGAACTCTTATTTTCTCTGGAGGCTGAAGTACAAGATTGAGTTGGTTTCTCCTGAGCCCTCTGTCCTTGGCTTGGAGAGGGCTGCCTTCTCACTGGGTTCTCTAATGGCTTTTTCTCTGTGCAGATACATCCCTAGTGACTCTTCCTCTTCTTATAAGGACACCAGTCACATTGCATTAGGGCCCACCCATATAACCTCATTGAATCTTAATTTTCTCTTTAAAGGCCCTATCGAGAAATACAGTCACATTGTAAGCTATGAGGAATTAAGACTTCAACAAAAAAATTTAGGAGGACAATATTAAGTTCATAACACTCACATGGCTATTAAAAAAATAAAACTGAGATTTTCATACTCTCAGACTCCAAAATCCACCCTCTTTCCAATATACTGTGCACTGTTTGACATTAGACCTAGGCCTGAGACTAAAGATAGAGGTAGGAACACAGAGCTGATAGGGAGCAGAGATCATTCGAAGAGGCTTATGTAGTGGAGTTATATAAATTTTGATACTTCAGTTATTGCTCACTCTACCTTGAGTCAAATTACCTGTATGCCATTTAGAGCTTTTTGGTTTATTTTTTAATTAATTAATTAATTTTTATTGAAGTATAGTTGATTTACAATGTTGTGTTAGCTTTAGGTATACAGCAAAGTGATTCAGTTATACATACATATATACCTAATTTTTTTCAGATTCTTTTCCCTTATAAGTTATTAAAAATTATTGAGTATAGTTCTCTGTGGTATATAGTAGGGCCTTGTTAGTTGTATAATTTATATATGGTGGTGTGTATATTTTAATCCCCAACTCCTAATTTATTCCCTCCCTCTTTCCCCTTTGGTAACCATAAGTTTGTTTTCCATGTCTGTGGGTCTGTTTCTGTTTCATATATAAGTTCATTTGTATCTTCTTTTTTTTGATTCCACATATAAGCAATATCTTATACTTGTCTTTCTCTGTCTGGCTTCACTTAGTATGACAACCTCTAGGTCCATCCATGTTGCTCCAAAATACAGCTGGATTAAAATCTCAGCAAGGCTCTTCGTTCATCGCTTACCAAAGGTAGACTCCTTGACTTTTAATTTACAGTTCTTCATCTCTAACTGGGAAAATCCTGTTTACTTTTCAGAGCTATTGTGATGTGTAAATGAAGTGGTAGGCTGCAGCAGGGTAGCTTTTCAGTAAATGCTATCTCATCCTGTCACTAGAGATTCTGGAAATTTTTAACCCTTGGGTCAAGCGTCTCAGTGTCTTTCATGGCTACAAATATACTTTGAGTGGCCCCAACACAAACTATCAAATAATAAGGTATCTTAAACATGTTACAAGTTTGTTTAATATAGTGTTTGAGATTGGAACAAAAGAACAGTTTCAATATGGAACCATCTGTAGAAGTGAAAGGAAGTTTGTGCCAAAAATATTTCCTCTGGCTAAGCAATGAATGCTTTGATCTAGAAGTTGACTTAATATAAAATTGCCTAATTTGTATGCTGAGAGAGAGAGGAGGTACAGAGCACTGTTAGAGAAGCGTTAGATTTTCCTGAGTTTAGTGTTTTATCAATTGATGCAATTAATTGTTTCTAGTCTATGTGTGTATGTATATGCATTTTATGTATATATATATATGTTTCTAGTCTATGTATATATACACATATACATCATAAGACTATATATAAATACATATTTGTAGTATATATAAAATATATAAAAATATATGTAAGGAAATATAACATTTTCTTATTGAAAAGGGGGAAATTAGTAAAGAACAATTATTGTATAGTTAAACTTATGTAATATATGAGTATACCCTAGAAAAAAGATCAATTCATATTTGTCTGATATATACATATGTATAAGACAGTTATTACTTGTCCTATATAGAAAGAAAACTTACTACATTTGAGATAGTATTTAACATGTTTGGAATGACTCCAAAAATGATTTGAAATAACGTGACTATTAGATGAAAATTGCCCTTTGAACATATTACCTACTGTGTGTAATTGTTACTACTGTAAGAAACTTATCACTAGTATTATAAGCATCCTTAATTGTAAATTATTGTTTTAAACCCAATTTTACATAAGATAACGCATTGCAGTGCATGTTGGTGTCAGTCCTTCTGATTTCAGACAGATCTTGAGTGCAGATGGGGACTGAGGAATGAGTTGAGGAGAGAGAGCTGAGAGTTCAGAGAAACCAAGACTAGAATTCGTAGGTCAGAGGAACAGTGACAGGGCTGCACAGAGAGAGAATTCCAGATGGCAGCAGAGTGCTCCCCTCCAGCATTTGGCTAAGTGCTGATCAGGGCATGTGTCTGAGGTCAGGGAAAACCACCTCAAGGATTGGGTGTAACAAGGCATGGCATTCACACAAAGGCAGTCATAGTGCATGTTCTCACCCCACCTTCCCGACTGGAAAACCTCAAAGTTTACAGGGTGCTGTACACAGAAGGGTTTTGCCTCAGTAGTGGGAAAAAATTAGCCTACAACAAAACTGCAAAAGTTCCAAATAACAAATCTTATAAACCAGATCCAGAGGATCAAAACATTCCTAAGGAATTTTAATAAATCTCAAAATTAAGCATAAGAATGTTTATAGAAATAAATATATCTAACACTCACTATGTAAAATTCACAGTGTTAGAAAACCAATGAAAAGTTACCAAGGAAGTGTTAGAAGTAGTAAGCACTGATATTAAAACAATTATTATACCTGTACTGCCTATGTCCAAAAGGAAGTAGAAACAAAGAAGATAAAAAGTAATGCAAAACAGACTTTCAAATTTCTAGAGATGAAAATTACAATGTCCAAGATGAAAATAAATCGGATGTAATTAAAGACAAACTAAATATGGTCAAAAAAAGCTTAATGAACAATAAGCAAAGGGGTAAATAAACTGTACTATATTCATAAAAAGTAATAAAATGACAAAAAGGAATGAATTATTGACATACACAACATGAATAGATCTCACATATGCTGACAGAAAGCAGACAGACAAAAAGGGTATATATGGTGGGATTGAACATATACGAAGTTCTACAAAAATGCAAATTATTGCATGGTGACAACAGATTAGTTGTTGCCCGGGATTAGAGGGGTAGGTAGAGTTGGAAAGAATACATTAAAAAGACCACGAGGAAACTTTTTTGTCAACAGACCTGTTTATTATTTTGATTGTGGTGATAGTTTCATGGTTTTATACATACATCAAAACTCATCAAATTGCATACTATAATATGTGCATTTTATTATATAAACAACTTAATAAAGCTGTTTTCATATTAATTTACATGAAAGTATGAAAGAGCATGTAATGGATTTTCCTATCTCTTCAAACTTGTGTTTTAAAGACTTGAAATTACCACTGTAATGTTCAAAGGAGCAGTTTTACAGGGTTCACCACTGTAAAAATTTATATAACCTCATTTTTCTTCAAATTAAAAAAATAACATTGATTTAATGGCAACAATGAGATTTCATTTTTTATTATCTATAAAATTGCAACCACGTGTGGTAAAAAAAATCTCTCTGGGTCTCTTACGTATTTTCTGACCTTGAGAGTAGAGGCAGTGACTTCTAATTTTCCAGATTATCTTTTCAAAGACTCACCATTCAGTCTAAGAACTGAACATGACTCTTACCTTGATATCACTTGCATGACTCTGGTGACCTTTCCTCTCTTCTGATCCCCTCAGAGGTAACCACTATCTTCAGTTTTGCATTTAAAATTTGTTTGCTATGAATTTAAGCTTTACCAAATAAATTGAGAGAATTTATGGGTTATTTTTGTTTTTTTGGACATATCTCCTAGTGTTAAATATGCAAGAACAGTTAGGCAAACAACTAATAACAATGTCTGCATCATAGTGTGATATTTTCAGTTTTTAAAAATTCAATTGTGCCAAATTATTTTCTTGGGGCTTCCCTGGTGGCTCAGTGGTTGAGAGTCCGCCTGCCGATGCAGGGGACACGGGTTCGTGCCCCGGTCCGGGAAGATCCCGCGTGCCGCGGAGCGGCTGGGCCCGTGAGCCATGGCCGCTGAGCCTGCACGTCCGGAGCCTGTGCTCCGCAACGGGAGAGGCCACAACAGTGAGAGGCCCGCATACCGCAATAAATACATAAATAAATAAATAAATAAAATAAAAAAGGCTCTGCTTTCCCCCATTTAAAAAAAAATATTTTCTTAATCTCTTGGATCACCATATTCACCCAACAGAACACTAATGTGTGTAACAGTTGCGCTACTTCCCTGCCATCTCTTAGTGAGATCTCTCTGTGCTTTCAATTGGTACGTTCCTTATCATTAGTGACACTAATCACTTTTTCATATGGTAATGATTCTTTAAATTTTTCCCCCTAAACCCTGATTTTTTCCCCATATTTTTCTATTTTTAATTAAAAAAATTTATTGGAATATAGTTGCTTTACACTCTTGTGTTAGTTTCAGGTGTACAGCAAAGTGAATCAGCTATACCTATACATATATCCCCTCTATTTTGGATTTCCTTCCCATTTAGGTCACCACAGAGAACTGAGTAGAGTTCCCTGTGCTATACAGTAGGTTCTCATTAGTTATCTATTTTATACATAGTATCAATAGTATATGTATGTCAATCCCAATCTCCCAATTCGTCTCACTCCCTGCTTCTCCCTTGGTATCCATATATTTTTTCTCTATGTCTGTGTTTCTATTTCTCCTTTGCAAATAAGATCATCTATATCATTTTTTTAGATTCCACATACATGTGTTAGTATACAATATTTGTTTTTCTCTTTCTGACTTACTTCACTCTGTATGACACACTCTAGGTCCATCCACGTCTCTACAAATGACCCGTTTTCGTTCCACTTTACGGCTGAGTAATATTCTATTGTATATATGTACCACTTCTTCTTTATCCATTCCTCTGTTGATGGACACTTAGTTTGCTTCCGTGTCCTGGCTATTGTAAGTAGTGCTGCAGTGAACATTGGGGTGCATGCATCCTTTTGAATTATGGTTTTCTCTGGGTATATGCCCAATAGTGGGATTGTTGGGTAATATAGTAGTTCTATTTTTAGTTTTTTAGGAACCTCCATACTGTTCTCCATAGTGGCTGTATCAATTTACATTCCCACCAACAGTGCAAGAGGGATCCCTTTTCTCCACACCCTCTCCAGTATTTATTGTTTGTACATTTTGTGATGATGACCATTCTGACTAATGTGAGGTGATACCTCATTGTAGTTTTGATTTGCATTTCTCTAATGGGAAAATGAAATGTTTTATCTGGGCATTTTTGTGTGTGTGTGTGTGGTATGCGGGCCTCTCACTGTTGTGGCCTCTCCTGTTGCAGAGCACAGGCTCCGGACGTGCAGGCTCAGCAGCCATGGCTCACGGGAACAGCCGCTCCGTGGTATGTGGGATCTTCCCAGACCAGGGCATGAACCCGTGTCCCCTGCATCGGCAGGCGGACTCTCAACCACTGCGCCACCAGGGAAGCCCGCGGAAAAGCTTTGATGCCTAAAAATGTCTTCTCATCTACTAACTGATGGTTGGCACTCAACTCTCATCCTTTTATCTCGGAATCTCATCCCTTTAGCTTAAATCTTTTTTTCCCATTAAAATTCAAATACTGGTTGTGCTTTAAGATCATAGTCATTTTTACCTCAGCCTGAATGATCCAAAAGCAAGTTTTGATGATGTGCAAGAGGGAAGAGAACTTGAGGGCATAAGTGTTCTGCAGAGGGTATTAGGGAATAGAGAAGACAGAGCAATAAATAGACTCACAGGGGAAACTCAGAAAGTGGAGCTTGATGAAACAAGCAAACATCACGGTTTTGCTAAGGTCTATTCTAATTAGTTGTTATTCGTGTGTAAAAGTTTGCCTAAAAGGCATAACCTATGAGTGATTTGTGCCCCTGCATATTACGGATGTATAATAAAATTCAAACAGTGCAAGGAACACACAGATGACCACATGGCCTCAGCCATGCTCCATTTTGTAGTCTGCCCACTTTGAGCATCAGAAAATGGATTGTAGAAATCTGGTTCATCTTATTTTAAACTTCTCATTCCCCAAATTTGAAATAGTATTTATTTAAAAACCAGGTTCTTTATAAAGATCGCAAAAACACTATAAAGTATTCATTGAAAAGAACCTAACATTTACTACTGTAGTACATTATGTACAATTTATTGACTATTTCTACTGAATATACATGTATGTATTACATAATCTAACATTTATATTAAGTATAACTATAATATGATTTTTTTAAAAATTTATTTTATTTATTTATTTTTGGCTGTGTTGGGTCTTCGTTGCTGCGTGCGGGCTTCCTCTAGTTGTAGCGAGCAAGGGCTACTCTTCGTTGCGGTGCGCGGGCCTCTCATTGCGGTGGCTTCTCCTGTTGCGGAGCACGGGCTCTAGGCACACGGGCTTCAGCAGTTGTGGCACGTGGGCTCAGTAGTTGTGGCTCGCGGGCTCTAGAGCGCAGGCTCAGCAGTTGTGGCGCACGGGCTTAGTTGCTCTGCGGCATGCGGGATCTTCCCGGACCAGGGCTCGAACCCGTGTCCCCTGCATCGGCAGGCGGACTCTCAACCACTGCGCCACCAGGGAAGCCCCTATAAGATGATTCTTGTGTCAACCTTGACAAAGCTGGTGAAATCCTTTGCTACAAAAATATGTCTCTGCCTTATAGTTTTGTTTCAGTATTAGTTTCCACATTTGCCAGCAAGATACTTTTCATCCTACTAAACTAATAGGCCACTTAGTTGAATACTGGATAAAATACAAATGGCAGAGAATTCTCCATTTCTGTTTATAATTTTTAAAATTTCAACTAAAAGTGCAAAGCTTTTATCAATTTCTGTAGCTTGCTCTCTTCCTAAACCTACTTGCTTCTTCCATCAATATTTAAGTTTCTGGTTTTAAATAACTGTGACTCTCCTTTAATGTGTTCTCTGTTAAAGGCTTTCTCTCCCTTTAGAATTGTTAGTAGGAGAAGTGGTATTTTTGTGGGAAGAAAACTGCATCTTCTCTACTACCCAGCTGTCAGGACTATAGAGCTACATCCTCAGTTGTATAATCAGAAACCTGGCCTGGCATCAACTAGTGGGATTAATAACCACTTTTTCAATTCCTTGCAATTAAAATATTTACATCAACTTCTCTTTGTTTTAACAATAGCATATAGAACCCAGTGTGGGTGTGGCTCATGATTCTGCTTCTCTGACTCATGATCTTAGACTTCTTGCTTCCAACTTCCTAATGAATGTGCCCTTTAGCAATTGCTGGGGGCCAGGTTTGTTTACTGCTACTCCTTTCCATCAGTTCAATGCCACGAGGCATCTCTTGAATGCATTTCTTTGCTACAAAGTATTTCTCTCCCCTGCCCTCACCCCACTCTCAGGTTCTGTTGCTTATTTAAGATTTGCATCTGTAAAGAGTCCTTCGGGTTTGTTTCCTTGGTGGACTGGCTGTCTTCCAAGATTTTGTTGTTAATCTTGTCTGACATTTTAAAGATGGCCTTTTGGTGTTTTTATAAAACTTCTCAAGAAAAGGAAAACAGAAGTGCTCATCTAACCCTCTTCTAAAGACTATGCAAAAAAGCCAGTTGTTTTAAAACATTATGGCTGGTGATATAAATGGCTGCAGCATATTATATCTACACCTGCATGTTTTTAACTTCCAGAAACTAAAAATCAGCTCTGCAACATGCAATCAGCCATGAAGAAAGAAACAAACAAAAACCCAGTATTGAAAATTTTCTGCCTGATACCTGAATGTATTGGTGAACAAGCCTGCTACTTCTAGTATTTACATAAAGACAGTAGTCAAATAACCAATGCAGTAAAACAAACAATTCTTCTGTGAGAAAAAAGAATGATGCTACTTAGAGTTGATGGACATGAACTTTAGGAATTTTAGAGCTGAAAATAATCTTGGAGGCCTCCTTTTATAGATGAGGAATATGAGGTCTATGGTGGTTAAGTGAATTGTCCAAGCCAGAGATGGGACTAGGGTCAAAGTTGAGGTCTTCTGCCAGGATGTTGAGCTTACTCTTTGAACTTGCTGGGTGTTTACATATTGCATCAACAGAGCCCATATGTACTGGATTTTCTTCCATTTACTAATAGAAGCAAGTTAGTGCCTTTACAGGTATTGTAGTATAAAATCAGCCCATTCAGTCAAACTAGTCAAAAATTAGTCAATCTAGGAGTCCCAAAGAGACAATGCTTTGCAGGCTTTTTCTTTTCTTTTCTTTTCTTTTTCCACTGGAAATGGGAATTAGATAGATAATGCATGTTTGTGTGTATGTATGTATGTATGTATATATATATACTTATATCTTGTTCAAATTTAAAAGAATACAATTTTTCATAGTCTATGTATGACATAAAAATAGAACATCATTAATCAAATACATTTGCAGTATTTATTTTTGTAAGTAACTTCCTTTCTTTATGTATCTATACAGTTTTAAAGATAATGGGACAACACAGAAATATTATTCATTTTCAAGCTAACACTGATAAATAATGTTTTGTAAGTGCCCTAAATTATGTAAAGACTAAAAGTTCCATTGTTCTATCTATTCTATGGAAAGTGGTTGATGTTTAGCTATGAAATAATGTATCAATCTCAGGAAACAATTCTTAGGTTAAAAAACTCATTTTCCCCGTGATGTCTTTTCACAAAGATTTAATTCAAAGAATTTGCCTTTGTAAGATCTCCATCACTTTTCACCATTGTTCCCATGCATGTTCCTGTCAAGAGTGCCTGATTCTGTTGCTAAGCAACCTTGCAGTCTTGTTGGGTCATGATGATGAACTAATAATTATTTAAAATGTGTCTGTTTGGATAGGGTCTTTTAAAGAATATCGTGATACTTTTGTGTAAGAGGCTGGGTAAGAGCGTTCTTCATTTCAACTTACAGTTCGACAGGAATATAAGTGACAGAATGATGTTTTCCAGGAGAGTTGGAAGAATGCCAAGAGTACACTAAAAAGCACTAGGTCTTACTTCCTCCCAGTATGCTTTTTTTCTAGAAAAGGGTAAAAGTCAGTCAGATGACAAGTCAAGAAATTTACCAAAGGACTTCAAAGAAATATGAGGAACATCAATATTCCTTTTATTGACTAGATTAAATTATTATGTTTTTCCTTCTCATCCCAAATTCTTAAGAAAAATTGTCAAGCCATATTATGTTGAAAAATAAGTCCCATGTAAGCGAGACATGGGTATTTGAATTTTATCAGGCTTCCAGAGAAAACTAAATTGTTGATTAAATCCTCATCCTGCTTGCTCTTGTCCCAGACATCCCTCTCCAGTTCAGGAATATCCTCCTTTAAATAGCTTATTTAACCATATGGGACTGATGCCAGTAGCCTTAATATTTTCTGTACGGTATACTGCGATATATAAGGGGACTACCATCATATCTCTAGCATGTAGTGAGAGTTAGTAAATAGCATTCCCAGTGTGTATCTGGAAAAACAAAAAGGTTGTTCCTTTAAACCATCTTTTTTGGTGATAAAGCAAAGAATCAAAGGTATTTCATTACTAAAGAATCCGAGAATGTCCTAACTCTAAGAGAAGAGCACTTCTAATGTCATCTCAAAATCCATCCAATCCAGAAGCAGAGCTGATGGTGCTACCAAGAGACAGAGTCTCCTTGTGGTGACATCACCTTCAAAAGTTTTGCAAGGTACCCCCAAACATCACCAGTTTTCTTTACAACCTTGCTTGTCTCTAGTATTTAAAGACACATCTGATACTTATTGATTCTATTTATATTTTGAGGGTGATCCCTTCTTAGGGATATCATCTCATATGCAAAGTTAAAAGTATTGATCATTTTTCTCTCCTAAACTTAAACTATTATAATTTATGTTTAAGGCAGCCAAATTTAACAGCTTTGGGGCCATAAAGGTGAGTGTTTAAATCTTGGTTCACTGTTCTGTAGGTGGTATATGGCCACTCCAGGTATCAGTTTTCTTACTTATAAAATAGGGTTTGCAGTGCTTTCTTCACAGATAAAGGATTAAATTTGATATGCTAACATAGTGTCTACCATATAGTGTACATTAAACGTGAGCCCTCTTTCCTATCTCCACTGGGTGTGGCCAACTTCTAGTTTTCTAGGATTTACTAGAAAATTTCATACCTTCTAGGAATATATGGCTTCTGATCATATTCCCTTACCATCTTCATTTTACTAAACTAAAGGCTCTTAACTTTTTTGTAATCCCCACATTCTTATTTCCTATCTCAGCTACTTTTCTGTTAATTTTTTAGAATTCAGTTTATTTCAGCAGGCATTAATTGAGGTAAGGGGAATTACAGTAGGTCCTGTGGTTACAAATGTAAACAGGATCCCTGTTCTCAGGTACCTTACAGTCTAGTGTCAAGAGTAGTAAACAGACAAAAAATTGCAATTTCACCTGATAAATTCTGTGATATTGGTAAGCCTGTGACAACACAAGGGAAATATCTAAATCAGATTAGGGAGGATGGGAGATTAAAGGTAAAGGAGCTTGCCGTACTTGTAGGCTTTTCTCTAGAGTTGGCAAACATCTTTACCTGTGTTCAAGGTTTAGATTGACCAAGACAGCCTTCACATTCCTTTCAGCTTAATAAAACTTTAGACAGGTTTCTTCCTGACTTAGAGGCCCTTGACCTCCCCTTATTTAGAATATTTACTCTAAAAAACATGCAAATTCTTTTTTCACCCCTTTGACACGTAAATCTTCTTCTAGTAATCTTGCCAGATTTACAACCCAGGAATGTCTTTCTCACGGACATGGGAGCCATTTTTCGAAATGTAATCATCAAGAAAGATAGCACCGCATTCTCTGTGGGAGGGCAAGAGTCTAACTTCAATAAGTGCTGATTAGCAAACACAGATGGCCTAATCACATTAACCAGTCTCCTCCTAATGTCCTCCAGTACCAGTCCACTAGCTCACTCCAGAATTGATAAACTGTCCCACCTTTTGTTTCAGCAGAGTTTAGTCCAATCTCTCTCTCCAGTTGCAATCGTTTTCAATAAACTTTCCCTTGCCTGTTTAAGTCTGTCCTTGGACAGGATGCATCCAGGTTTTGTACAAGGGGGAAAAACTGATTTTTGCCCAATAATCTACTCACTGATGCCTGGCACTTGGTCAACTTTTGTAATTGCTGATTAAAATAAGTCCATCATGTCAATGTCTAGGGGGAAATGTTTTCAATGGCTCTAAACACTTTGAGCAGTGATAAATGAAATCTCTGAGTTCACCATCTTCTAACTGGAACTAGAATTATTTTTCCAAAAATATGTTTCTTTACACTTATGCACAAAATGAGCCTCTGCCTCAAAGAGACTGTGAGTAGGCTCAAGTATCCACTCGTCCTAATAGCTTTATATTCGTTCTTTTGGTATTTCAATTATCTCAAGTGTTCAGAATCATGAATAAAGTTGGGAGCAATTCATGATGATGTTAATCAACTATAAATTACTCAACAAGGGCTCCCCTTATTATACTCTCCATGAAGCTCCCTAGAGGATCAGCTCAGGTACTGGCCTCATGCACAGTCTACATTGAGAGGATTTCCAATAATTGATGGTTTTAGCCAAAATTTTGAATTCTAAAAATGGATGGAAATTTGGAAATTCTAAATCAATCATAGCAAATTACAAATTATCATCAAGAAAGACTGCATAATAAAAATGTCTAAAGGTTACTGTAGAAATTAAGCTTAAATTCAAATTTAATTCTAAGGTAAATAAAAACATGTACTCCATTTTCTTTTTTTCATTATAAAATTTATAAAACCAGAATTTTCCTTCTAATGTGCGCATTGGGTGTACTTGCTTTTTCTTTCCAAAAAAAAATTTCACTAACTTAAGGACATATACAACATATGGCACCTTAGAATTAAGGAAATATGGGAGAATGATTTTGATTACCTCCTCATGCTACATGAAAATTCATTACTTCAAACTTTCTTGAACAATTTTTTAAAAGATGCCAGTTATCTAACTCATACAAACACCCATATACATATGTACATCTTTCTTGTTGGGGAACAGACTTATATTAGTGTAAATAAGTGGTCATTAAAGTTAATGGGTTCATTTTATATAGTTATAATTTAAGATATAGTAGAAATTGGTTTGAACATGATATATACCTTTTTAAAATATATTAGAGACTTATAGAACCACCTCACAGTGACTGTATTTGTCCATTATGAGGTTTAGAATATACTTTACTACTTAAATGAGTTGAGTATGATATTTTATCATTATACCTTTGCTTTTATCATATATTGTGGATGTAGAGTCTTTGGTCAGAAACACCCTCTATATTATAAAAACATCATTATAGAAAAATGCAGTATTCTTTTAATATATAATTTAACATGAAACTAGGACAGATTTTCAGCAGAAGAAGGGAGCTGCATATATTTGGCTTTTACTGGCAGGCCTGTTTCTGCCCAGTAATTACCCAGTCTTTACATACATGTTACAGTTCAGTGCTTTTAAGGAAATCCAGCTTTCTTTGCTCTCTGATCTTTTCTTCTCACAAAATACTTAGCAAACACATAGCTATTAGCTCCATAGGAAGTGGTTGTATATATCAGGTATTTTTCACAAGCCCACATAACCAAGGTACCAAGTAATTTGACTAGAATCCAAACCAAATCAGTTGAAGAGCTAAGTGTGCAAAAAATCCTGTAACACACTAGATTCCAATGAGCCACAGTTTTATTAACACTGCATCACTTAGCAAACTCAGATGGGGTCTTTGGGTCTTTATGTTGAGTTTCTTTAATTGGCAAATGCTTAAGAGCACACTTTATTTATTGATTGATTGATTTATTAAAGAATCATCTTTTTTAAAAATTTATTTATTTTGGGCTGTGTTGGGTCTTCATTGCTGCACGTGGACTTTCTCTAGTTGCGGGGAGTGGGGGCTACTGTTCGTTGTGGCGCGCGGGCTTCTCATTGCGGTGCCTTCTCTTGTTGCAGAGCACAGGCTCTAGGCACGTGGGCTTCAGTAGTTGTGGCACACGGGCTCAGTAGTTGTGGTGCATGGGCTTAGTTGCTCCACGGCATGTGGGATCCTCCCGGACCAGGGCTCGAACCTGTGTCCCCCGCATTGACAGGTGGATTCTTTTTTTTTTTTTTTTTTTGCTATACGCGGGCCTCTCACTGCTGTGGCCTCTCCCGTTGTGGAGCACAGGCTCCGGACGCGCAGGCTCAGCAGCCATGGCTCACGGGCCCAGCCGCTCCCCGGCATGTGGGATCTTCCCGGACCGGGGCACGAACCCGTGTCCCCTGCATCGGCAGGTGGACTCTCAACCACTGTGCCACCAGGGAAGCCCCGACAGGTGGATTCTTAACCACTGCGCCACCAGGGAAGTCCCTAAGAGCCCACTTTAAATGCAGTTACACAATGACATCATGATAAGAAATGCTATAGGAATATAGGCATAGAAAAAAAATTATCATCACTCACATATGCCCTGAGCATTTTCTGCTGAAGAGAGAATCTGAACTCCATAATGAGGGTACTAATACATTACATGCTTCTGATAGTAAGTTCTTATCACTTGAGAAATATCATCAAACATTATATCTCTGCAGCTTAATCCTTAACCTGAAATATACCTTTAGAAATAATATTTTAACAGTTTGAGAAAATTCAGCTATTACATAGCTATTTATCTAAATATTTACGTGAGATAATTATGAAGGCATTCTATTAATAATTTTGTGAAGACATTGTAATAACAATTTAGTCTTAGAATTTTAGAAAAAAAATAAACCAATAAAAAGGTACTTCTTCTGGTTCAAACTGTACAAATGAAAATTCTGAAGCTAAGTAAATTGGGCAAAGTATGTTGCTGTTTCATAAGTTAATGAAAGTAAAATTATTTATTAAATTTTTATTTATTTATAGTTTCATGGGTTTATAACACATAAGGTTCATGTGTATAATATTATATTTTGACATTTATATAAACTACAGTGTGCTCACCACCAAAAGGTTAGTTGTCAACTGTCATCATATTGTTGACCCCCTTTACCCATCTTGCCCTCCCTCCACCCCCTTCTCCTCTGCTAACCACTACTCTGTTCTCTGTATCTATTTGTTTCAGTTTGGTTTCTTCATTCATTTTGTTTTGCTTGTTTTTATATGCCACATATGAGTTAAATCATATGGTATTGGTCTTTCTCCATCTGGTTTATTTCACTTAACATAATACCCACAAGGTCCGTCCATGTTGTCCCAAGTGCCAAGATTTCATCTTTTTTATGGCTATTATTCCATTGTAAGTGTGTGTGTATCTTCTTTATCCATTCATCCATCAGTGAACACTTAGGTTGTCTCCACATCTTGTCTATTCTAAATAATGCTGTGATGAACACAGGGGTGCATATATCTTTTCAGATTAGTGTTTTTGTATTCCTTGGATAAACACCCACAAGTGGAATAGCTACATCATATGATAGTTCTAGTCTTAACTTTTTGAGGAATCTCCATGTGATTTACCATAGTGGCTGCACTAATTTACATTCCCACCAAAAGTGCACAAGGGTTCCCTTTTCTTCACTTCCTCTCCAGCACTTATTTCTTGTCTTTTTGATAATAGCCATTCTAATGGGTGTGAAGTGATATCTCCCTGTGGTTTTGATTTACATTTCCCTGATAATTAGTGATGTTGAACATTTTTCACATGCTTGTTGGCCATCTATATACCTTCTTTGGAAAAATATCTATTCAGTTTCTCTGCTCGTTTTTTAATTGGATTGTTAGCTTTTTTGTTGTTGAGTTGCTTGAATTCTTTATCTATTTTGGATATTAGATACATGATTTGCAAATATCTTCTCCCATTTGGTAGGTTTTCATTTTGTTGACGTTTCCTTTGTTGTACAGAAGCTTTTTAGTTTGATAATAGTCCCATTTGTTTAGTTACGCTTTTGTCTCCTTGCCTGAGGAGGCATCTGCAGAAAGATATTGCTAAAACCAAAGTCAAAGCGAATACTGCCTATGTTTTCTTCTAGGAGTTTTATTGTTTCAGATCTTACATTGGAGTCTCTAATCCATTTTGAGTTGATATCTATGTATGGTATAAGATAGTGGTCTAGTCTCATTCTTTTGCGTGTGGCTATCCAGAAAAACTAAATTTAGATGCTCTCCATCCTTTCATCAAATTGTCAACCCATTCAGATTAATCTGCAAAACTGCATCAAGAGGTTTGAAGGTAGAGAACTTTTTACTGTCTAGCTGATTTTTAAGAGTGATTAGGGCAGAGTTATAAATCAAATTACTGCAAAAAACGTTCTGGCTAGTCCATGTCAGTCACTTTCCTAAATTTCAAGGTTATTGACTGCTCAACTTATCTTATGACTTTAAATTTGAAAGCCTCAAATTAGCAACAAGTTCTCATAGGATTCAAAGCAGTAGGGGTTTTACAGAATGATTCTGTTAAATTAATCTTTTCCTCATTTGAAACATAGATGATTAAGATACATATTAATTTATTCAGAAAAGTCATACATTTTTTCAATGGAAAAAATCTTCCCTTCTGTGCTCCCTAGGGCTATTTGTGTGCAAAATTTAACAAATATTGGTTCAACTCTTTTTTTTTTTCTGATTCAAAACTTCAGCACGAGTGATGATTAGTTGGATGGCTAACGAGACAGTAATCTCCTCAAACATCTTTTAACCCACTTGTACATTCTACATGAAGCAGCAGCTCAGTAACTGTTGAATGAACGAGTGGACAGATCCCACTTACCCAGAAGACTGAATTCTTCTTTAAGAATCTGAGGTTTAATTTTGTGGTCAAATGTTTAGAAATGGAAATAGAACTCAAAGTTCCACTTGACTTATAACGTGACTTCTGTCCTCAGCAGATGGTTAAAAAGGTTAGTTCTACCAGTGGCTTCAGAAAACATACAGAAGGTGTTAGCAGAACCATGATATTTACGGTATATATTTGATTGTTTCAAGAACTGAGTGAACAGGTAGTACTTGTAAGGGCAATCAGGTGCCAGTTTCAATGGTCAGGCCTGAACTGCAGGGGTTCCACACTCAGCCCTGCTCCTTGTTAATTCTGGCTTCACTCATTATGCTTCCTGATGCTGCCACACAGCTCCTTATTTTGAGGTAACAGGTGATCTGACTATGCTTTTTTGTTTGTTTGTTTTTCTAACGTTACACAGAAAGCTAGAGTCAAAAATTTGTGTGTAGTCTGAGAATGATACTTTGGATATATTGCTATTTATGATAAGCCCAGATTTACATGTTTACCTCGAACTGGAAAAAAATTGCTAACTAGAATTTCCCCTGTAAAAGTAATTACTGACAATGTCTTCCTCCTTAACCACATGGACCTATATCAAGGCTGCTTATCTGTGCAAGATACCAAAGTTGTTACCACAGGACTATGCTATCAGAAGCAGATTTTCTGCCAGTGGGCTGGGCCAGCTTTTGCAAACTACAGGAAACCTGGGTTCCTAAAATAACCTAAGGGACACTCCTGATCTAAACTCAAACAGAATGGGGTTAATACATAAATCCTTGCAGGAAGTTTGGACACTGAAAAGATCTGTCACTGAGGATGGCGATTCAGCTTAACAAATGAGGCAATGAGACTGATGGAATACGCCCTTTCCAAAGAAGTTACAATGATTTCCGTTGATACTATCAGTATTTCCACAGTCCTCTGTTTCCAGGAGGTTATATATAGTATCACAGAAGAACCCTGAGAACAGATAATCAAGCCTTTATAAAGAATCAGAGAAATATATTAAATGTCTCTTAACAAGGAGAATTGAACTTTTTTACTAACAATAACCATTATTATCATTATAGAATTATTATATTGTTCTTAATATTTTATTATTAAATAAATATTATCTGCAGTGGAGGCAGATTGGCATCACATAAGTGTTACGTCACTGAAAACTAATCAATATACACACAAAATAATGTGCTAAGGCTACACTAGGGAGTCTCACTTCTGATCTCAAGGTTATGCCAGTTTATCCCAATTTCTCAACAAAACTCTTTATCAAACTTATTGTATCTTATCCCGCACTATATCGGAACTGTTTTAAAAGGGATCTTGTTAGTCATTTTCCTTAAAAAAAAAAAAAAGAGAAATCCAAGTCATGCCTTTTCTATGAAATCTTTGGAGGTTGCTATGACAATGTTATTTGTAGCTCAGCCCACAATTCATATTCTTCAGCTTTTACCCAAAGTAACCTGGTTCTGCTTGCTAGGTATCATCTTCTAAGACTCCAAGAGATATTGCCAAAGCTTTCTCCAGAGACTAGGATTGGAAAAATGACGGCATTATTAAATGCTGAACTTTACAAAAATCATTTCTATTTTGAGCACCCTAACATAGTTATCTTCATTTTGCATAATCCTTTTTTTTTAAACAAGGATGTACATTTTTACATGGTTGCAATTACAGCAAACACAGGGTTTTGTGTTATTCCTTCACCATTTCCAATAACGAAAGCATTTTTCATATATTACAATTGGGGGATTATTTTAATGTTAAAGAATACATGATATTTAATGGATACAATCTATATTTAATTTAATCAGATTCCTATTACTAGCTATTTGTCTTCATTTTTTCCTTATTACAGATAGATTCACAAATAATATTATTATGAATATTTTTTTCCTCTACAGAATTGTTTCTTTGAATGAGACAGGGGTTATGATTTGTTTGGCTTGTATCGACAGTATTTATAAAAGTGTAAATCTGAATGTGTTTAGGTGAGGCAAGTACAGTAACCTGTATTCCCATTGCCTTCCCCCAGGCCAACATTGTACATTTAGATTACCTGCTTGACCCTGAAAGCATTTGAATTTTTGACTCCTGGATTACTGGGTCAAAGGCGTAAGTATCTTTATGACTTTCAATAACAATGATCATTTAACTCTTCTAAACCAGTTATACATGTATTTCAATGTCACCAACTTTCATTTATTTGAGTACTTTCCAAACGTTAGGTGCTGTATAGGCATTGGGGACACAATGAGCAAGTAAGACAATGAACAGGGAGTTACAATGCAGTCTGAATTAATAGAACTTAGAATAGGGTACTAAGGGAACCCATAAGAGAAGCAGAAACAAGTCTTCTCCAAATCGGGTCATTACATGGGGAAGTGGTAGCAAGTAGAAGAACGGAGGAAGGAGAGAAGTCCAGGCAAAGAGAGCACCACATGCAATGGCCTGGAAAACATAAAGCAAGCATATTTTAAGTATTATGAGAATGGAGAGGGTGAGGTTAGTGTTGAAAGACATGAATATATATATGAAAAAGCATATATATATATGATTTTATAATGTAGTCATCATTAGGTATCATTTAATAATTTTTTTGTCAAATTTACTAACTATATAAGCATGTTATACATGTAAAGTAGATTTAGTATGCATCGCATCTAAGAAAATCCAATTCCTGACATAATCAGCAGAATGAAAAGTGACACAGAGATTAGAAAACTCCCCAGCACTTGAGAGAAGAGAGGTTTGTGCAGTTTGATGGCAGCACAGGCCCATGTGTAGGAGAAGGGGAGGTGATGGAGCAGCAGGGATAGGTTAGAACAGTTGGAGTGCCTGGAGGGCCAGGCCAAGGAGTTCACTTTGTATTAACTCAGTGGTCAATGAAATTACATAGCCATTTTAGAGGAAACAAAATTATAATTAAAACTGTAGAGGAAACACTCATTCCTTTCACTAAAGCAAAATGCAGAACATCCTGGTGTCAGCACTGGAAAACAATCTCCAGGTAATTGAAGCAGGAAAACCACATCCATTTAGGGGTTCTCTCATTTTCATTATGACTGCTACCACCATAGCAGCCTCTAGGCTTCCATTCTAACACTTTTGTCCAGGTATGGAGCAATCAAAAACATCTTGCTTTGTTTCACTTTAGTACAAATGATATAGAAAAGACATCAAAAGAATTTATTAAGTGATAAGAGAGAATAACTGGGAAACAAAGCGTGTGTATGAAATATATAAACAGTCTAGTTTACAAAGAACTACTTTATTCTTTATAGAACATTGTTAGCCCATAGTCCATGTTATTCTACATTGGACACCAAGTATCTGTTAACCCTATGAAATAATATGTAAGACATTATGTGCACTTATATAGTCTTTGTATACAGGATGTGATGGAAGAGGACCTCTACCAATAGATAGAAAAGAAGTTCTTGTAATTGTGTGTTATGCAAGCCAAAAGTGGATGGGGTAATTTGCCAGAAATAATACTATAAGGGATATAAGTAATTTGGTCCAAGTACTCCACTCTCTGGGTTGCATTATTCAAGAGTAAATTTTAGAATGTCTGGAAGCAGAGGTCTTACCCAGTGTTTGAGACATATGAGGTCTCTGAGAATTTCTCTGAAATCACACTGAACATCTTGTGTACATGTATGTGTGTGTGTATATCTCCTGGGAAGTCTTTAAAAGGCTCATAAGCTCTTTTATGGCACTTCTTCAATTCACTTCTGTGCTGGACCTCCCCATTTATGAAAGCAGAAGTTTCAGCCTCTGAGACTTTGGGCACAAGTCAGCAGGTGGTGACAGCTTTCTCTTCCAACACTGCATCTTTTAAGCATTCTTAAGAAAGCAAGCAGCCATCAGTTATGAACATCATTCAGGTGACGTTCTGTATGTATGAACTGTATTTGAGATTAAAAGACGGGGAAGAGATGGGAAGTGAGTAGACATGAGACTATTATAGGGCTCAGGAGAAAAGTGGCAGAATCTAATTACGATGGGATGAGTGGGAATACAGAAATGAGGATGGGCAGAGGATGCACATCTTGGTATTTGGTATATACCGCAGGGTTTTTTCACCAAGTTGTCATTCTGTGTTTGGAAAACAAAACTGGGGGGAAAATGAAATCAAAGAGTAAGTCAGTGCTTGGCATATAATAGGAATGTAATAAATTTTGGAAAGACTCACACTACCATGGTGAAACTTTTAGTACTAAACATATATTTAGTATTAAACATATATTCATTTGCAGAACAGACAGAAGTTGGACTTTTATATTACTAATGCTTACAATACTTCAACTTCTGGTCATCTTATACAAGTTCATTAGACCACTGATCGTTGTTGCAATGGAGTTCTGAAAGTTTAATTTTGAGATGTGAATGAGAAATGAGGTCATGGCATAGATGAAGACAGGCAATGAAACTATAAAATTGGTAAGCTTGGTCTATGAGAACCTATATGAGCAAAGAATCTGAAAAAGAATAGATATATGGATATGTATAACTGAATCACTTTGCTGTACACCTAAAACTAACACACTGTAAATCAACTATACTTCAATAAAATTAATTTTTTAAAAAATTAATTAGTTAAAATTAAAAAACATTAAGCTTGGTGAAGTGTAGTTGACCTCATTCAGGAAAGTAGAAGTAGGCACTGGTTCTGGAGGATACAGGAGTGGTTTGAATAGAGAGAGGGCCAACTTTACTTCCTAACAGTAAGTTAAAATTAGGGGAATACAGAGATTATAGAATAATAATCAGAAAGTGGCCTAAATGTAAGAAGCAGGCTGGCTCTTTTTATACTAGAGAAAGAGAAAGCTAAATTTGTGGTGGAGATGGTAGGGGAATCATTTGAAACAATCCAGATTTCAATTGAAGTGAAGAGGTCAGAAAATATTAAGGATAAATAAAGCTTAGTTTATCCATTAGGAACATGGAAATTAGGAACATGGAAGTTAGAGTTAGTAAAAACCAGTCTCAAAATGATAATTCTCTAATTTGATAATTCTGAACTAATCAGAAAAAATATGAACTATAGTGCACATTAAGTCAATGTTGAGGAAAATGATGTATTTATTGGAGTACAATTCAGTTGTTATTTTACAATGCTTTAACAAAAGTACACACTAAATACATAGAATTTATATATACTATAGTATAAGTATACTTTTTAGCATAGAAAATTACAAAATTATCTAATCACTTAAAAGAAAATAGCATTATCCTTCTCACAAAGTTCTGAAATTAAAGAAAAAAATTATGAAGATATAAACTATTCACTGAAGTTTTTGAAATAATCAGAAAGCTTGAATCAAAGAGAGACTGCATTTAAGGAGGATGTGTTATTGTTTAATTCATTGGTTAAAGAAACAGAAAAATTAAATGGGGACACTTTTCTGTTAAACTTTCCCCTCGGGCAGCTGGTATAAATAAGGGTGCTAGTATGGACCCTCCATTTCCCTTGAACAGGTGTTAACTTCTTCCTGTTTAGAGGGTTTCACTTCATGGTTAAGAGCATGGCCTCTGGGCTCAAATCTTTTGTGCCTGAATCCTAGACATGTCACTTGTTAAGTGTGCAACTTTTGGCAAGTTTCTTACTTTCTCTAAGCCTCAATATTTAACTGTGTAATGTGGATAATATTTGTGAGGGTTAAATGCCACTGACAAACGGTAACTGGTATACGTTTAAGCGCTCAATAAATTTGTCTATCAGGAGGAGTTTGGACATAGAGGGAGATGGTAGATAGATTCAGAAGGGAAATGGGAGAATTCCTTTAGAGTGAACAGTTTCGAGGAAGATGACAACTGAAAGGGGGGTCCTCCTTCCCATTCAGCTGCTAGAAAAAGAGGTGTGTTTAACAGAACAGAGAAAACAGGCTGAAAACTGGTGGCCCTGTGGGCACTGGAGGAGGGGAAGCATGTTAGAAGTGTTTCACACACAGACCGAAGAAGCTAAATACTACACATCCAACAGAGCTGCGGATATCTATTTCAGTATGTCTGTGGGTCTATCTGTACAATGTTTCTCTTGAAAAGTCAGCAAGTGCTGTGAAGATAGAGCTCCAATCCTCTCTGACACTTGTTTAGGGGAGGGGCGGCAGCAGAGAAATCTCAGGGTGGAAGACAACCTACAAATACCTGCAGGGACATACATGACTACTTTCCACTTTCCTCCTGGTATCAGAAGGCAAACACGCTAGCACCTCTGTCTTGGACTTCCCAGCCTCCAGAACTGGGAGCAATAATTGCTGTTGTTATAATCTACCCAGTTGGTGGTATTTTGTTATAGCAACATGATTGGAGTAAGATAGCATCTTTCCACCCTAGAGGAATAATTCCGAGACTAATTACCTAGTAAAAGTTGTGCATTACCTCAACATACACCAAGTGATGCTGGATGAGGTAAAATCCAGAAACAAGGTTGCTGAAGAGTTCTGTCATGATCGACTCTCACATACTATCACATACCTCAGAGATACTACATATTTACTTGTGTTAGGAGCTTCACATGGCAGTGGTTTTCTTCATGGCAGTGTGAACACCAGCATCACTGCTACTTGCTACTCCTAAAGGAGCTCGAATGCCTCACTCCTCTTCCTTGGGAGCTATTCCAGTTTTCACTTGGCTGATCTTCAAGCTACTTATCATAAGTGTCCATTCTCTTGATTTTCAGGAACACTCATTACTATTATATCCCTCAGGGCAATTTTAGAAGTTTAAAGCAATGAAGAGCAGCTTCTTACGATAAGAAAAAAGAATAAGGTGGGTTGTTGTTCATTTATTGATCATTTATGAGTAGCTGTCATATGCCAGGCATTGGGGCATCGTGCTTTTGACGTCAGAAGCAGTCCCTGCTTTCACGTGGTCTCTGGTAAAGCTGGGAGGAGTTTCAACTGGACAGAATCGTATAACATAATGAGTAGATAAGTGCCAGGACAGGGTGCCAGGGTGGGAAGGAGGACACAGAGAAAGAATGAGTTCATCATGAAATATTTTTGAAGAACAGGACACCTGATTTGTGTTTTGAAGGAAATGTAGAAGTGTGAAAGACAACAAAAAAGTTTCAGAAGTGAACATTCTAGGCAGAGGCTACAGCAAGATTTAAAAAGCAAGAGGGCACAAACCACAGAGCTGATCTCCCTGTGCTACGTGGCTGCTTCCCACTAGCTATCTATTTCACATTTGGTAGTGAGTGTATATATGTCCTGTGACCACCTAGAGGCGTGGGATAGGGAGGGTGGGAGGGAGATGCAAGAGGGACGAGATATGGGCATATATGTACATGTATAGCTGATTCACTTTGTTATAAAGCAGAAACTAACACACCATTGTAAAGCAATTATACTCCAATAAAGATGTTAAAAAATTAAATTAAATTTTAAAAAAGACACGAGGGCATACAGAGCAATGGTGGTCCTAAGGAACTGCCAATAGGTACGTATGACTGGAGTGTAAGATCATTTGAGCAAGTAATGCAAAGGATACCAAAATGTGCAGTGGATAATCTAAGGTAAGCATATATCACCTTTCTTTTTTTCGCCCTAGAAATATTTACTGAGTGACTCTTATGTGCCAATGATTGTTGTAGTTTCTGCAGTGAAAAAATCATGACTCTACCTGCACGGAATTTGCATTCTACCTAGGGAAGAGACCGAAAATAAACCAATACCCAAATATTGATATATTGTTTGGCAGACGGGAACAAACATATGGAGAAAACTATATCAGAGATGGAATGGAGCATGTGTAGGTTAATGTGTGCACCTGCATGGGGATGCACAACAGCTGTTTTTTATAGGATGATCAAGGTCTCACTGATGTGGTGACATTTGACCAGAGACTTGAAGGTAGTCATATCCTATCTATTATCATAACCTCTAGTATCATATTCTATTTATATGTGTATGGATTACTTTTCTAGAACATTTCCAGAAGATGAAATCGTAAATGCAAGGGCCTTTGGATGGGAGAACGTTGAGTGTTGAAAGTACAAACTAAGAGGCTGGTGTTCCTGGTGTGGAAAGAGTGAGAAGAGCAGTGGATAAACTGGAGAGCTGGTGGTGGCGAAGGGGGTGCAGAAAAGATAGGGCTTTTTAGAGTCTCTTTAAGTACTTGTTCCCTTGTGGCTCCCCACCTCTTAGACGGAATCAAGGAACTGTCTAGCCCCAGGCAGTGGAGAATAGGCATTTGATAGTTTTTGCTGAAGAGTTAAGCTTAAAAGCCTAAAATCTTTATGGACAGAGAGAAATTGTGCTAAATTTCTTCTTTACTACATCAGAGTAATAGATGGATAAATCCAAAGAATTTTCCACAAAGGGAAAGCACCATCAGGATTTGCGTATTTTTTGTTTTGTCTTGTTTTTTAACAAGAGGGAAGGGAAATTACCGTTACTATTTGTAATCTAGAAAGACTGGGGTAAAGAGAGGTTAAATGGCTCATTCACTGCAAACCTGGGCTTAAGAGGACAGTCAAGAGTGTTCAACATGATGCCCTCGGGCAATCACTTACTCAGAAGAGGGCCAATTACTTTTTAAATTAAATTAAATTAATTTATTTATTTATACAGCAAGTTCTTATTAGTTATCTATTTTATACATATTAGTGTATACATGTGAATCCCAATCTCCCAATTCATCCCACCACCACCACCCTTGCCCCGCTTTCCCCCCGTGGTGTCCATACGTTTCTTCTCTACATCTACGTCTCTATTTCTGCCTTGCAAACCGGTTCATCTGTACCATTTTTCTAGATTCTACATATGTGTGTTAATATACGATATTTGTTTTTCTCTTTCTGACTTACTTCACTCTGTATGACAGTCTCTAGGTCCATCCACGTCTCTACAAATGACCCAAGTTCATTCCATTTTATGTACGTACTACGTCTTTTTTATCCATTTGTCTGTCAATGGGCATTTAGGTTGCTTCCATGACCTGGCTATTGTAAATAGTGCTGCAATGAACATTGGGGTGCATGTGTCTTTTTGAATTATGGTTTTCTCTGGGTATGTGCCAGTAGTGGGATTGCTGGGTCATATGGTAATTCTACTTTTAGTTTTCTAAGGAACCTCCATACTGTTCTCCATAGTGGTTGTATCAATTTACATTCCCACCAACAGTGCAAGAGGGTTCCCTTTTCTCCACACCCTCTCCAGCATTGGTTGCTTGTAGATTTTCTGATGATGCCCATTCTAATCGGTGTGACTTTCAATACGCTTCCCTGGGGCAGTAGTGATTATCTTCCCAATAGCTTGGGCAGCTTGGTGAAGAAGATCAGAAGCTGACTTCAGCTTTTCATAGCTCTCCATCTTTCTACTTCCTAAATTCCCATTCCTTTTACTTGAGCAGTGGTTCATCAAATATGTAACAGCAGCAGAAGCTTCTCCTAGAAACTTGTTAGAAATGCAAATTCCCAGCTGAGGCTCCGGAAATCATTGTTTTGACAAGCCTTCTGATTCTAGCTAAAGCTTGAGACCCATTGCTCTTCTTCTGATCTGAGAGAGAGGGAGGGGGGGAAAGAGACAGAAAGCCCAGGAAAGAATGCTGGAAAGTAAATTCAGAGAGCTTTTTTATATGGGGTTTTTACTGTGGTAACTTACAAATGGTTGGAAAACACCCACAAATTGAAACATGTAGCTACTTTAAGGACTCTTTAGCAGAAATCAATCTTATTCCCGATCTATTACTTAATAGGTCATTTCCTCATAGGGATGACTAACAGCAATTCAACAGGAAATGCTTTTTATATTTAAATAACACTTTCTGTTCCAAGATGTCAAAATGTTTGACAAGTGGTCAAAATGCAGCTCACTAATATTCTCAACCCCATGGTAGTAAATAACCCACATCTACCATCACTGCTGTTTACTGGTGATTGCTTTTCTGGGAAAGTTGAAGCGCCTTTGCTATCTCTGTAGAAAGTCAATGACTAAAGGAGGAAACGTCCTTCATCTTGGTTCCCATAGGAAACCAAATTGATAAATCACTCACTGACTTCTATTATTGCATCTCAAGGATAGTTAACAATGCTCATCAAGGAAAAATCCCAAAGAACACTCTTGCCCTATCTCTGATTAAACCTGATTTTGGAAAATCATCTGGCTCAATCTACATTTAACTACAATATGAATGCTACTTAATTCCTTATTACTTCTGATTACACAGGATCAATGCCACTTGAAGAGTAAGAAGCAAAGGTTCACTACATTGGGGTCTCCTTGACAGCCAAGCCTGTGCCTTAGTCATTTTGACTCCCTAGTGACCAGCTTGGTATCTGGAATAGTATATGCGATCAGTAATTATTTCTTGAATGTATGATGTATGAATGAGTCAAGATATCTTGAGACTTGGAGTCATGGGTCAAGAGGAGAAAACGTGGTTTAAAAAAAACCACTGAAGGGCCTCCCTGGTGGCGCAGTGGTTGAGAGTCCGCCTGCCGATGCAGGGGATACGGGTTCGTGCCCCGGTCTGGGAGGATACCATATGCCGCGGAGCGGCTGGGCCCGTGAGCCATGGCCGCTGGGCCTGCGCATCCGGAGCCTGTGCTCCGCAACGGGGGAGGCCACAACAGTGAGAGGCCCGCATACCGCAAAAAAAAAAAAAAAAAAAAAAAAACCACTGAATTCTCAGAAGCCGGTGCGGCAATGAATGCTAATAACAACTTGACAGTGTCCTCTGTCATTGCAAATAATGTGATACCAACATCTACTAATCAATCAAAAAAAGACTTTCAGAATTCAAATTTGGATAGGATTTTGAGCTGGGGATTCCTCTCACCCACCTTTTCTTATGATAAAACTTGGAACTGTAGTGTCAATAGATAATATGCCAGGTTTTCACTTAAAATTGGAAAAGTTAATCTAATTTCGGAGGCATGAAATAAAACTGATGGGCAAATATTAGAATTTCCATCAATGAAAAAGCTTAATTTCTAAAATGCTGAAGGTTAGTTTATCAAAATACTGAAATTGCCTCATATCATAAGTCAAAGCACCCTCTCTTTACTAAATAAGGAGCTACAAAGTTGTACAATTACTGTCAATAATTTTTTTACTTGGTTTGAAAAAAGGTTGCTTGTTTTAAATAGAACAAAGTTCAACTGAAGTGACTATAATATCATCAGTCTTGTAAAGCTCCTTGTGTTAGATTTCTTCTATCCCCAAGATGCCAACCATGCATATTAAACGGACTCGTTTTTTGCGTATGATTTCTGTACATCTTTCCTATATGAATTTTCATGTTAAGTACCCTTTCTTAGAGTGTGGATTGTAACCACTCTGTTTAAAACTCTATCACCAGTACCTAGAACAGTGCCTGCCACATAAGAAACACTTAATAAAATTTCTAAATTATCTTGATTAAAATCCATACTCATCCTAGCTTTAAGCACATGAAGACAGAAATAGGTTCCAACTGCATAAGAACACGTGACTAATCCAGAGTAAATGTTAACTATAAGTACAAATTATCTGTTGATTAAAATACAGAACATGTCTGAGATTTGGAATCCCTTCCTAATAACCCTGAGTCAGAGCTGTGGTAAAGGCTTACTGGGGGCATGGTACCATTTTCTGAGGACACACTCAGAAGAGGAAGAAGTTGATGAGACAGCATGCAAGATTTTCCAGGCTCAAAATGGAACTTGACTCATCTGCATGGAACCATCCAGCGAAACACAGAAGAGCTCACTCTTCTGCTGGATTAAGCTCACCCTGGTGGAATGGAATGGAACAGAAACAAGAGACTGAGGTCTAGGTTTTGAGGATCTTCACTCCACTTACCTGCTTTCACAGGACCAGGCAACGGACAAGAAGAAATGTGGAACTGTTGCTGTGTACCTCTAAACAAATACAGTCACCCTATGTAATAGAATGTGTCATAAATCTGACCAATTAGAATAATTCCTCCGTTCTTGGTAGAGTAGCTCTGATAGAGATGGACAGAGCTGGGCTCGGGGTGGGAAGGGGGTGGTTTCCTTCTGTTACAAGCTCTAAACTTTCTTCAAGTTTCCTATGATTTAAGCCTAACTAAAATTTATGGACTTTTGAAAAAGAGTAGGTACTAAAATTAAATAAGCTGAGAGTGTTGAGGGTGAAAAACATGATAACAAATTTAAGGAAATGTAGAATTATTACTATGAGAATTAACAGAACTGTGTTTATTCCAAATATGAGCCTGCTATAGCATTTTAATTATGAATAGAATTAAACAGAAATTCACTTGCTGTCACCATCTGATAATATTACCAGAGACTTCCCTTAAGGAAATTTAAAATTATTTCTTCTATGTAAATCTCTACAAGTCCTTATTTTCAACCTTATTATAAGAAATAACACACAGTAGCAACAAGCTGGCAGAATTTTGACAATTCTCCTGCCTCCCTCCATTCCGCCTTCTTTTCCTCTTTCCCTCCCTCCCTTTCCCTCCTCTTCCCTCACTCCCTTTCTTTCCACAAAGCAAGTAAATGGGTACATAGAAAATAGTAGGGGTCACACGTTTTCATTACAGGGGTTGGGAATGTGGACTCTCACAAAAACAGACTTGATTTTAAATACTGTATCTGTGCCTTACTAGCTGTGTGACCATGCATAATTTAATCATTCTGTGCCTCAGTTTGTCCGGCTGTAAAATAGGTGCAAACAGTACCTACCTCTTAGGATTGTTGTCAGGGGGGATTCCAACTGGTTTTAAAATAGTATTTAGCACAGAGGAAGCATAATAATTATTATTTTTCACTTCTCTGAATATATAAAACATTTAGTATTGGGATTCATAGTCTCAAAATCTAACACTCACTGATGTGAATATCTGATTGGCTAAATGGAGAAAAACATTGTTATAGTAATTATTTCTTTAGTTTCTCATTTTGTTTTTTTAACTGAAAACCAGAATCACAATTTCTTGGTATTATCTGTTACCAATGAACAGTATAAGACTGTAATATTATTTTTGACAAGGCACTGAATATTTGAAATGAAGAAAACTAAGAAATAGTAGTAAATAAAACTTTTCTTGTACTAATCCCAAGTGAAAGATGAAATTAATGATGATATATATGTGAAAACTCTGGAGAAGTCATACAGAAAGAACCTCAAGTACTTGAGGCACACTTGAAATTCAAATGACATTAAATGACTAATTCTTAAATCAAGAACCCTTCACTAAAATTAAAAACACAAATGCTTTCTTTTTCTTGATTTCTTGTAGGAAGTGAAAGAGTACTCGGTAGGTGTCAGACTATTTTAAAAAGCAGGTCATAGAGATGATATTTCAGGAGTGTAAAAATACTAAGGCGGATCTCATAAATGATTGGTATATTATTTAATTCAGGTTAGCATCAGAATTGTCAATGTTTGTTTCTTAAGCAATGCAATCCTTTAGGTAGGAAGCATGGTTCTTTGGAGAAGTTGAGAGACACAAGATACACAAACTGGAATATGGTGCAAAAACAGACAGTATCGATTTTTTAAAATTAAACCTAGGAATTATTTAACATGGCCATTTCTTTGGGTTGAAGAAAGAAATTCATATAGATCTTCCTGGTTCAGGCTCCAGTGAGGTCTATAGGCAAATTTGCAACTAGAGCAAGATTCAGACCTATTTCCATGTTTGTGCTTACCTCTTAAATATGTCCAGTTCCTACAGCATAGAGGAAAGCACTAGATTGGCCATGGCATGAATGGCCAGGTTAGGATTCTGGCCCTGCCACTTAATAACTGTGTACGGCTTAAATAGGCAATTTGCTAAACTTCATGAATTTCAATTCCCACTCTCCAACCCCCACCCTGGGCAGAATGAGTAGAATCTTTTTTCTAGCAACTCTAGAGAGTTAGGATGGTCTGAGGAGAAAATGTACATAAAAATGCTTTGAAAATTATTTAATGCTTTAAAAATATTATTTATCATTATTATTTCAAGATGAGGGAAAACTCCCCCTCCGCTAATATATTCAGCTTTTTATGGCCACCTAGATCTTCCAGAAAGCTACATAAAAACTGAACATTTTAACAATACTCGGCAATGTTTAGATGTTAAAATAAAATTATCCAAACTGGCACATTTCTTCTTAAACAGTTCTAAAAGTAATACATACATAGTGCAATGAATTTGGAACTACAGAATGAGAACGGGAGGAAGTAAAGGTCACCCTGACTCTCTTATTTCTTGAGTTAACCATTGATAAATAATTTTTACATTTTCTTTGGGTCTTTTTTCTCTATGTGCGTGATATTCAAAACCAAGTGGTGAATATGCTGTATTTATTATTTAACATTCTTCTCTTCTCACTTGACATTTTACAAAAAACAATTTTAATTGGTTAATTTCTGTATTGTTTCCGATTCTAAGCATCATAAAATACTTAATAGTGAAGGTTACCTATGAGCTATTATGTAAAAAAAAGTTCAGCATCTATAACCTAAATAAATATATTAGAAATTCATATGCTTTAAAGCAGTGATCCCCAACTGTTTTGGAGCTAGGGACCGGTTTCGTGGAAGACAATTTTTCCACCAACAGGGTGGGTGGGGGGAGGATAGTTGGTTCAGGCTGTAATGCGAGCGATGGCGAGCCATGGGGAGCAGCAGATGAAACTTCGCTCGCTCGCTTGCTGGCCGCCCACCTCCTGCTGGGCGGCCCATTTCCTCACACAGCCAGGGGGTTGGGGACCCCTGCTTTAAAGGATATCCCTATGTTTTTATGTGATTGACCATTTCAAAAGTTTCATAGACAATTCCACTATTTATATTTAATTAAAGACCATGAAACTTGTTTTTAGTATTTTTAAATAAAAGATAAAGATGACTTCATTTAAAAGCTGATAACAAACCTCTAGAACACGTCCTTCTACTTAAGTGAGGTGTTAGATTTAAAAAGCACTATAGAAATATAGATTATACTTGACTTAAAATAAAAATCTGAATAAATACTATAGAATTGTTATCTCCCCTTTATTCTGTTAATAATTGCTAATAGGAATATTATGGAGAATGATTGAAGCTTAATAGTCATATGTCAATTACCAAGATCACATTTGTGTGGTACAATGAATTTGCAAAGGTAGACTATCAAATGTATTTCATTGTCAAAGGTGGTCTGCCAACCGGCAAGTCATTTCGTAAGTTATGCTCTAAAATATATCATTTACCGATACCCAAGAGACATCTCGGTATGTCATTAATAGTGCAGAAACTCTAAGCCAGGGATATTTTTGTCTTTATAATTAATTTGAGACAGCAGCTAATAAAAACCAGAATAATAACACTAATAACCTTCAAATTAATTTTGACCCTAAGCTATAGCAATTTCAACAGAAGTTAGTATATTTACATACCAAATTAAGATTCCTAAACTTGTATTACAATTGATGCAATGTTTTTATGAAATACTACCTGTATAATATTTCATTAAAATAATAAAATGAGAACAATATAGAAATGTCATAAATGTTTGTGTCCTAGAAAGGATTTAGAGGGAATTTCTGGTAGTATAAATTAATACATGATTAATCCTATTACTTTTATTTATAAAGCATCCAAACATACACATCTGTAATCTTATATGTCTTTACCATCAAGAGAAATATATTCTAGAATTAATTTTAAAAACACTGCTTTTACTGTGCTTACGTATTCTAGTTGAGAAGTCTGGACTTTAAGCATTTTTAAATTATAGAACTCATCAGAAAGCAGGAGGAAACCAACAATACAGCTGATGGCATTTGTTAATATAAACCTTTGTGTAAAAATGTTATGAAACTAAGAATGGAAAAAGAGTAGAATTATTAAGCAACAAATGGCTGTTTTAAAAAATCTAGTTAATAGTATATACTACCTGGGTTATTCTTTTACTTGAAAAAATTACAGTATATTAGGTTGTCCTAATTTGGAACTATGTAACTGCCACTCTCATGTTTCTAGTTTTACTAGAAGAGTGCATTTTTTTGGTATAAGCGTAAGAAAAAAAAAAAAAAACTGGAACGTTCCATACTGCAGTTTCCTTCCTCCCTTTCCCCAACAGAAAAAATAAGAAATACTGTACCTAACCAACAGATCTGATGATTCCAAAAGGGACAAGTCTCTATTCTGAAACACTATTCAAGTCAGAACATTCCAAATTATGATTTTGTGAGACACTGGAAAATTATGGCATGAAAAATAGAAGAATATTTCTAATGCACTATAAAATGTATTCCTCAAAGCAAAAGAGCTAATGGAAGGCCAGAGCACTTAATGGATAAAATATAATCAAATGAAACAGAAGCATGTTCCAAGCTGAAAGGCAACAATCTCACTATTCTCACATAATTGGATAGTAGACATAACCCAGTAAGATCAGGTTTAAAAACATTTTAATATATATAAATACACATATGTATAAATAACATATATAGCACCTGAAGTAAATACATATTCATATTCATATATTAAAGAATCACTTTAAAATTTAAAAATATTTTTTTAACTATTGAAAAATAAACAGCTAGTGAAAAAATAAGTTTTCTTTGCAAAACTTGACTCTGGAAACAAAGATTCTTCAAATGCTTCTCCAAGAACTTGTCTGTTTATTTTAAATATAACCAAAGAAAAAAATAAAAATAAAAAATAAATAAATATAATCAAATATTTGAAATAGAAGGCAAATGTTCATGAAAGCAGACATATATACATGCATTTATATGCATATATACACATAATTGGATAATATAATGAATATATATAATACACATAAAATACAGATCTTCCTTAACTTACTATGGCACTGCATCCTGATAAACCCATCATCAATTGAAAATATCATAAATTGTAAATGCTTATACTACACCCAATCTACCAACCGTCATAGTTTAGCCTAGTCTACCTTAAATGTGCTCAGAACACTCACATTAGCATAATCTGTTGAATATCTCATTTGTTTTATTGAATACTGTACTGAAGGTGAAAACCAGAACGGTTGTAAGTGTGTCAGTTGTGATCGAGTCGCTGAGTGGGAGGAGTGGCTTGCTGCTGCTGCTGCCCAGCATCACAAGAGAGCATCATGCTGCATATCAGGAGTCTGGGAAAAGTATAGTTTCTACTCTAAATTCAAAGTATACTTTGAAAAAATGAAAAAATTCAAACTATAGTTTCTACTAAATGAGTATCACTTTCACACCATGGTAAAGTTGAAAAATCGGTAAGTCGAACCATTGTAATTTGGGGAATGTCTGTATATAAATTTTTGTATAATATATGTGTATGATATGTGTTTGCACGTGTATATTTAAAACTGGAATTTAGACTGTTTGCTACATCTCATCTTAGAAGCAGACTAGGCCCAAAATCTATGCCTCAAGCCTTTGGTGAATAGCTAATGAATTCAGTATTCAAACAGGGATTAAAAATATTGACTTGGAAATTCAGGACAAACTTACTACTAAAAATGTTTTACACTTTTTACTTAAAAGAACATAGTTAGGTACACATGATTAGACTCTACCAACTATAATAAATTATTGCCGATTTGGCTAGAGCTGTTGATCACCACAAAATTCTCTCTTGCGGACAACTATGGCTTACATATTAAATGGAAGGCTTTAGGCAGTTTTTGTACTTGTTTCCTTAGACCTAAAGGGTCCACATAATGATAAAAAGTCAAATAAGAAAAAAATGTAAAATTATGTGCTTTTCAAGCTCAACAAAATTGTTATCATGCTAAAGCTCGCCTGTGTACTAACAGTGTAGTTTTTATAGGCAGGTGTTTCTGCTACTAAAGTTTTCACGTTAATTGAGGCTCTACTTTTGATTTCAGTTTAAAGGTGTTGCTAGTGATTGAATCTACTCAGTAGTGCACTTTTATGAATAAGACTCTGAATATTAAAATTCTTACATGTACTCTCTCAATTCATTGAGATTCAGTCAAATAGAAAGATATCATATACCAAGAAGATTCCTTTGTATATGATGTACAATGGAGTAACAGATTAATTTTCCTTTTTGGACAACTTAATGATGTTGATTAACATTAAAAAACTTCAACAGTTACATATTAAAAAAAAGACTGGGGTACAAGGCAGATAATTAGTAGTATTACCTTTAAAGGCTTTTGTTAGAGGAAGTGAATGTTAACAACTCTTTATAAATTAAAGTCGCCCTCTCCCAGGAACTTCAATACTGTATCACAAAAAAATAAAATTGTCAACTATTGCTTTTAAGAAAGGGAACAATTCCCATTTTCTAGAACATTACTTCTCAAATCAACACCCTTATTCAACACCCTTGATATCATTTCTGATAATGAGTCAGTGAAAAGAGTGATTAGACAAATGGTACAATTCAGAAAGAAAATAAGATGCAGAAAGAAATTCAGAAAGAAAATAAGATGCCAACTGAGTTTTCCCAGGTCATCCAATCAACTCCTTGCAGAGTTAAAAATAGAAGCTAAGACTAATTCCCACAGCTACTGCCAGATCAGAGCCTGACAACTTTGCATTGTGGTAGCTTCCAACCTCTCCTGCTACTGGGATTCCCTGCATTGAGACATCTTCCTATGAGGTTCAGTCATTTCAAGGTTTGCTTTAAAATGGAGAGGGGTAGGAAAAGGTTCATAATTTTAGGGAAAATCTGTGGTAATGAGATCTCATTGTAAACTGCTCACGAGAATTACAAAGATAAAAACTGGAAATATTTACTAACCCTTACTATGTCTCAAACACTGCAGTAAGTTCCCTTTTATGTTATCTTCTTTAATCTTCGCAACAACCCTGTGATCTTCCTGTTTTAAATATCCAGAAACAATTCACAGTGGTTAAGTAACTTACCCTAAGTCATAGAGATAGAAAACAATAGAGGTAGGATTCAAACTAGGTGAGGTTCAAAGTTCAAATTCACTTCCTGAAAAACATGATTAGAACATAAATGGTAGCCAAAACTCCCCAAAATAAATTAAAAAATTAAAAGAAAGAGAGAAAGGAGGGGAGGAGGGCCTAGTGATCTGCATACCTTAAAAATAATGTTTAGAACTTTTTGATTGATCTTAAAAATGACCAAAAGCTAGCTGCCTGAGAGCTCTAAGAATAAAATTATTAACAAACTAAACAAAAAATATTGATTTTTATACTCACTCACTTTGAGATCACCCAATTGCTTTCCTTTCATAACACTGTACTGCCATTTTATTTCATTTTCTATTATATTTATTAAGGGATAATTTAAAGACAAGTATTTTGCCTAACAGGTTAATGATTTTTTTTTCTTCTAAACGATGACCAAGATGCCGATCCTCCTCCCCTTATTCAATGGACTAATTAGTGTCAGATCATTTTAGTGTCATATTTAATTTCTGTGGTGAAATACTGATTTCACAAACCCTGTGAAGATGTTACACATCCACTATAACATGCATGCAGGTGGAAAAAATTTTCAACTGATGTAGATTTTGCTTTCTCTATGATTGTATTCTTCACAATCAATGAGATAGAAAAAGACACAGAGATAAGAGAACTGTTGACTCATATTTTCTTATTAAAATGTGTATCTTGGGCTTCCCTGGTGGTGCAGCAGTTAAGAATCCGCCTGCCAATGCAGGAGACACGGGTTCGAACCCTGGTCTGGGAAGATCCCACATGCCGCAAAGCAACTAAGCCCATGCACCACAACTACTGAGCCTGCGCTCGAGAGCCCACGAGCCACAACTACTGAGCCCATGCGCTGCAACTACTGAAGCCGGCGTGCCCTAGAGCCCGTGCTGTGCAACAAGAGAAGCCACCGCAATGAGAGGCCCGTGCGCCACAACGAAGAGTAGTCCCCACTCCCCGCAACTAGACAAAGCCCAGGCACGGCAACAAAGAACCAATGCTGCCAGAAATAAATAAATTACTTAAGAAAATAAATAAAATCTGTATCTTGCATTTTCAATTTTCTAAAAGTTCAAATCCATGGTGGTTGAAAAAAGAAGAGTAATGTCATATGTTTTCTTGTCCTGGGTAAATGGATTGTGCTTGGTTGAGTGTCTTTTTTTTGTTTTGCCAAAATTTCTTTTTTATTATTTTTATATCTACTATTACTTATTTGAATTCTACTCACTGTTTTTTGTTTTTTCATCTTTATTGGAATACAATTGCTTTACAATGGTGTGTTAGTTTCTGCTTTATAACAAACTCAATCAGTTATACATATACATATGTTCCCATATCTCTTCCCTCTTGTGTCTACCTCCCTCCCACCCTCCTTTTCCCACCCCTCTAGGTGGTCACAAAGCACCGAGCTGATCTCCCTGTGCTATGTGGCTGCTTCCCACTAGCTATGTACCTTATGTTTGGTAGTGTATATATGCCCATGCCACTCTCTCACTTTGTCACAGCTTACCCTTCCCCCTCCCCATATCCTCAAGTCCATTCTCTAGTAGGTCTGTGTCTTTATTCCCATCTTACCCCTAGGTTCTCCATGACCTTTTTTTTTTTTCTTAGATTCCATGTATATGTGTTAGCATACGGTATTTGTCTTTCTCTTTCTGACTTACTGGTTGAGTGTCTTGAACTGCTCAAACTTTAAGGTCCATCATCTCTAATTTCCACCTTACCAAAACCTCAGACAAGAAACAGGAGAAAGGGTAGTGCCATCCGTAATTCATTCCCACCACACCTACAAAAATAATCACAAGGAACTTGTGTAGAATACCAATTCTTTTGTATTAGGAAGGCAGTTTTCAAAATTAAATGGTATTGGTTCATTTGGTTGTTTAATAAATATCTTGCAGATGCCTATCATAAAGCCAAATACCAAACTGACCATTTAAGTTGCAGGAATTTGTACGGTCTTGATATTTTACTATTTTAAAGTAACAGTTTACATTTGAGTGCTTACCACAATATGTAATACCAATGAGCTCCCTAGAAATCTAAACATTTATAAAATACACCAGATGCTACTGTCTCATGCCTTGCTTTGCAATCCTGGATTGCTTTCTCCTATGGAGATGATGTAAGAAATATAAGCTAGATATCTCTTCTATGGGATCACCAGCCATGTCTCAACTAACTTTTATCAGTGGAGACTCTCAGTACATACATATTTATTTATTATAAAACTCTTCAGTACTGATCATTAGGTAATTCCGGTAAATGTGGGCACGTAATAATAGTTAAGAATGTCAGCCCCATTTCATTTCAGCTTGATCCACTGCAGGAAAGCACAAATTAGATGAAAGCAATTTCCCCAAGAACAACTCACTTCCTTGAGATGAGACATAAACTTGGGTGAACAATGATTTGTCACAATTTATTTTTGAGGGTAGTGGTTTAAAAAAAGTGTTAATGTAATCTTTTCAGAATGAATCCTTTTAAAAAAGCATTAATTCTCCAGTGAATATAGCTTATAATTAAAAACCTATACATGTAATTTTACTTTTCTAAATTTTTACATATGACCATATATAATAAATATGGAAATCTTAAAATCTTCATTATCTTTAAAATTTGATGGCCTTTAAATCTGAATTTGGATTTGGTGAGTCTGACGGATTATTCTTAGTGACTCTATTGGGTACCACCAATTCAGATTCAACATGATTTCTGCAAGTCTCAGAAGCATTAAGTTTTGTGAATGGATAGAGGGTATTAACATCCTGGTGGTTTTTCACTACATTGAGATGACCAGAGAACCTGAGTGTGAAAGATCATGGAGAGGAGTGTAAGAAATGGCACTAAAGGTATCACTGACTTCTCTCTGTTTACTCAGACTCTGCAGTATATACAACAGAAGGAACAAAGCAGGTTGTGTTGCTGCTACTGTTGCAATGACCAAGGATCCTCAGTCTCATAGCCACTGCAGTCCATTGTTTAAGATGAGCTTGTTGTTGCTTATTCAGGCAAAAGTCAGAATGCTTATTTGTTTTATGTCTGTTTTTTAATGAGGGTTTGATTAGACAGCAATAAAGACAAAAGTAAATAGGAGAAATGTTTATTAATAGGTCCCTCCATCCCTATCAACCAAAGAAAAGGCATACCTTAAAATACTGTAGTGAAATGTCTAGGGTGTGTCTGTCTGTGTTCTTGCCACTCTTCACCTTTAAGTAGCTTTTCAAAAATATGTTATAAACAGGTTGCTTCATCCTTGCCCTTTTAGCCTGTTAATGTCTAATTTAAGTAAAGCAGGATGCAATCCCCAGCAAGTTATCTGTTTCTCCTTTCTTGGACCATGCAAATCAAAACAGTCTTCTTCTAAGGAGGGTAGTGAAAAGTTGTGCCAATTGTGTTCATACTTCAGCTATTCCAACGTCCTTTAGTTTATCTTAAATGAGACATTCTCATCTTTGGGCTTTAATTATTCTGTTTAAAAATAAATTTTCAAAGATACTCTGAAGAGAAACTAAGAAAAAAAACAACAAAATAAAAGATTTACCATAATGCAGGTACATAAATATGAACTAAAAATACTTTTAAATTAAAAATTAATCTTTTTTATTTTAAAAATTAATCTAATTAAAATTACAGATTAGGCTGGATAGAATTGATCCATTGCTGAAGCTTAAAAACAAACTAGCTATAAATGTTACTAGTTTTCTACACTGTTGTTACAAGACTTGACTGACATCCGTGATGTACTCTGCAATATTTTTGAAATGATGAAATGTGTGATCCAGAGACTTGAAATATTTCAATACTTGTGTATAGGAATTTTCTTCCATGAACTAGAAATGAAAAAAGTGAGAATGTTTCCTTGCTCAAATCACATTAAGTGGATTCCCTTACATTACTTGCATTCATTTTTAAGATAGTCATAAATGGTTACATAAAATACAGGAATATTATCTGTTGAAGAAGCTGATGGTTTTTATAGTCAATGTATGTATTCAAATGATAAATGTTTCTGCATAATCTCTGACCCAACAGTACCATTCCATGCCACTCCAAGAATTCTTCCATCAAAAGTAAAAGCTCCAGGACATAAAGACATGAACCTCTATGCCCATTACCACATTTCTTGAAATCATAAAACTGTTTGGAACTTAATAAATGTTTATCAATGGGTTTTGACTGAATGAAATTATGGCTCACTCATAGTACACATTACTGGGCATCTACTAAAGGTAATATGGTAGTGATATATGCTAGATATCATTAATATAATAGAAACACAATGTACTAAAAGTGTTTTGCAACTAAAAATCACTATACATTGTATGGCTTTAAAAAGGAATGAAATGCTGCTACATGCTATAACATGGATAAACTTTGAAAACATTATGTTAAGTGAAAGAAGCCAGACACAAAAGGACAACTATTATATGATTCCACTTATATGAGGTAGTTAGAATAGGCAAATTATAAACCCAGAAAATAGAATAGAGTTAACCAGAGGCTAAGGGGAGGGGAGAAATAAGGGGTTATTGTTTAGTGCGTACAGTTTCTGTTTGGGATAACAAGAAAGGTCTTAAAATGGATAATGGTAATGGTTGCTCAACATTGTGAATGTACTTAATACCAATAAATGATACACTTAAAAATGGTTAAAATGGTAAATTTTACATTATGGGACATTTTACCAAAATAAAAAATAAAAATATACTATAAAATAAAGTACAAATTTACCTCATACTAGGCATACTATGAAGTTTGCATAAAATTGCACTTATTTTAGGAGCTTATATGGTTATTATCATATTTGGGGACATGTAAAGAAAGCAACAGCTTAAGTAGTCCTCTTGAGTTCTTTCTCTCCATCTTTCCAACCTGGTGTTTTCTAGATTAATGGTTTTGTCACGCCTCTCTTTGAATACTAGCATCAGTAGGAATGCTAGCTAGTACTGGTTTCCTTAAGTATCAGCTAAAAAGTTTAATGTATTTTTATGCTGGTAATTGTTTTAGAACCTGGGAGGGATGTCATTGTTTTCTTAACTTGCCAAAAGCAAATATAGTACTGTAGACAGCATTACTAGAAAGAAATAGTAACTTTGAAGTAGACATATGTCCATCCTAAGCAAACTGAATATATTTCAAAGCAGACCACACCACTCAACTGCTGGCAATGTTCTTCCACATACTTGGCAGTATACTACTCGAAGTCTGAGAACTGTTTCTTTTTTGTAAAAATGATTTTGATTGGAAAACCCTGAATAAATCCTTTGGAATGTGTAACGTTTAGAGCTCCTTCTGGGATTCCTTTTCCATGAATCAAGGTTCTTTGATTCACTATCCTCCTTGGCACTTGCTTCCTAGTCATCTCAGCAGCCTTTGTGCCAGTGCTAATGAAGAGCTCCCAGTTTAGGTCCTAAAGCAGGGAGAACAATAAAAGGAGAACCTCATTTCAAGTACCAGAAATGTCTGGGCTATAAAGGACACACATATTGTCAAAGTAAGCCCAGAGTGGGGTGACATCACCAAGGTCATTCCTGGCTCCACGTCCCCCACAGGAGGAACAACTAACAATTATTTGGAAACAGGACACTATTTGAGAGAATCCTAGAACATGGAGGTGAGGCTGAAGCACCCCCGGGCACCACAGAGACCAAGACAGACTGCATTAGAAGGGTGAGAAAAGGAGCTACACGTTGACCACACTGCCCCTCCCCCAAGCCAGTGGAGCACCATGGGTGAGGTCTCCCCTGAACCTCTGGTTCCTCCAGTAGGAGAAGAGAACTGGGGGACAGCAAGCACCACCACTAGCATTGGGGTTGCTTTGTGGGAGCCACTGCTCTAACCTGCTCCACTGGGATTGCAGGGGAATCTGCAGGGTTTGACCACTAAAAGTTGGACTGTGATGAAGGGGGAAGGGGCATGCAACAGCCAGCACATGGATTGCGACCGATGGAATTCATACCTGCAGTGCCCAAGTAGTGATCACAACTGGCACCTTTGCTTATCTACAGAGCCAGGTTGGTGGGACACTACAACCGGGGAACTCAGCAGGGTACAGATCCACCTGATACGCATCTGGCCCTTGAACCTGGTTTGCCCATACCCAGGGAAAGAGCAGAGTCACAGCCCACCCACTGTGGAGAGTGTCTTCTGGCCATCTGACCAAAAGGGCTGGCAATAAATCCTGGAAGCTATTTGGCCCAGTCGTGCTCCAGCCAAGAGGCAGGCAGCCAGAGCTCATCACTGGCTCTGGTACAAAGCAGAGCCAGTATCAGGTGTGGAGGGATCCTGTACCATGCACAGGCAGGGAGATTCATTCATATCCAAGGCTGAGAGGAGCTCCCAGCTCCTCCCAACTGGGGAGCCTGTTTGAGAAATTAAGAGTCGCCTGGAGTGGTCCCTCCTCATCCCACCCAGGCAAAGGAACTGGGACTAGCCCCATCCCATCTGCTGTGGAGAGTGTCTTCCTGGCCCATCTGACTAGAAGGATTGGTGACAACTCCTAGAAACTGTGCGGCCCAGCAGTGCTCAAGCCTAGAGAAGGGTAGACAGAGCTGATAGTCTGCAAAGCAAAGCCAGTGGCCTTGTTCAGCCACAGAACGTGGAGTGTGGATCAGCTTGAGTTAAGACAACAAAGAGCTTTACTGGCTTTAGAGCTGCTTCTCCTGCTGCACCCAGGCAGGAAATCTAATTCATAGCCCTACTCATCACTGAATACAGCCTTCAGCACGTCCAACTGGGGAACCTAACCAGAGAACATGGGAAGCTGTACAGCCCATTAAACAGCCCTAGATACAGTGGCACTTGAACAGACAGCACAGCCTGTGGCCTCCCCCTTCTGCAGGGCAAAACCAGTGCCCTCACCTGACCAGGGAATTAAGTGCACACTCTGGCCTGATTTGGGTTCCCAAACAATGAACTATACAGGCTCTGGGTCCTGTCCAGAGCCAGGTCCTATACAAGCTCTGATTCTCTGCCAGGAAACTAATTCATAGCCCCATGTACTACTACTACTGAATATAATACCCAGTTAAGTCTGGAGGAAGAGCCCAATTATTCAGATATGCAGATACCAATGTAAGGAATCAAGGATCACAAAAATTAGGCAAATAGGACACCACCAAAGGAAAGTAATAAAACTCCAATAACTGACCTTAAAAAAATGAAGATCTGGGCTTCCCTGGTGGCGCAGTGGTTGAGAGTCCGCCTGCCGATGCAGGGGATGTGGGTTCGTGCCCCGGTCCGGGAGGATCCTACATGCCGCAGAGTGGGCTGGGCCCATGAGCCATGGCTGCTGAGCCTGCACATCCGGAGCCTGTGCTCCGCAATGGGAGAGGCCACAACAGTGAGAGGCCCACACACCGCAAAAAAAAAAAAAAAAAAAAAAAGAGAATATCTATGAACTGTCAAAGAATTCAGAATAATCCTCCTAAGGAAGTTTAGTGAACTACAAGAAAGCACAGACAGCTAAGTGAAATTAGGAAAACAATGCATGAACAAGACAAGAAGTTTGACAAGGAAGTAGCAACATCAAAGAAACAGGAACACTAGATTTTAAAAATACAATAACTGAACTGAAGAATTCAATAGAAAGTTTCAAAGGTAGATTCGACCATGCAGAAGAAAGAATCAGCAAACTGCAGGACAGGACTTTAGAAATTACCCAGTGAAAGGAACAAAAAGGAAAAGAATAAAAAGAGTGAAGAAAGCCTATGGAAATTATGGGACACAATAAAGTAAACAATGTTCATGTATGGGAATTCCAGAAGAAGAAAAGAGAGAGAGAAAGGGAAAAAAAGTATATTTAAAGCAATAATGGATGAAACCTTCCCAAACCTAGGATGAGAAATGGACATCCATATCCATGAAGTCCAAACAAGCCCAAATAGGTTGAACTCAAATAGGGCTACTCTGAGACACATTGCAATTAAATCATCAAAAGTCGAAAACAAAGAAAGAATTTTAAGACCAGCAAGAGAAAAGAGAGAAGTTACATACAAGGGAACCCTGGGATAATTGGATATTCACATGTAAAAGAATGAAATTGGACCAATATCTTATACCACTCACAAAACTAACTTGAATTGGATTAAAGACTCAAATGTAAGACCTGAAACTATGCAACTGCCAGAAGAAAACATAGGAATAAAGCTCATTACATGGGTTTGGTAATGACTTTTTGGATATGACACTGAAAACACAAACGACAAAATAAAAAATAAACAAATGGAACTACATCAAACTAAAAAGCTTCTGCACAGCAAACGAAAACAAAAACAAATCAACAAAGTGATTGAAAAGACAACCTATAGAATGCGAAAAACATATTTGTAAACCATATATCTGATAAGGGTTAATATCCAAAATAAATTAAAAATTCATACAAATCAATAGCAAAAAAAAAATTACCCAATTAAAAAAATGAGCAAAGGACCCGAATAGACATTCCTCCAAAGAAGACACACGAAAAGCCAACAGGTACATGAAAAGATGCTCAATACCACTAGTCATTAGGGAAATGCACATTAAAACCACATTGAGATATTACCTCACACCTGTTAGAACAGTCATCCTCAAAAATGTCAAGAGATAACAAATGCTCATGAGGATGTGGAGAAAAGGGAAGCCTTGTGCTGTTGGTGGGATTGTAGATTGGTAAAGCCAGTATGGAAAACAGTATGGAGGATCCTCAAAAATTAAGACTAGAACTACATATATCTAGCAACTCCACTTCTGGGAATATATCCAAAGAAAATGAAAACACTAACTCAAAAAGATATCTGCACCCCCATGTTCATAGCAGCATTATTTATAATAGCCAAGACATGGAAACAATCTAAGTGCCCATTGATGGACAAATGGGTAAAGAGGTTGTTTTATATATTTATAGATATATACGTATGATATGTATACACACACACACACACACACACACTGAAATATTATTCATCTGTAAGAAAACAAAGAAATGCTACCATTTGAGACAACAGAAATGGACCTTGAAGGCTTTATGCTAAGTTAAATAAGTCAGAGAAAGAAAGGCAAACACTATATGATCTCACTTATATGTGGAACCTAAAAAAGAAGAAAACAATCATAGAAAAAGAGATCAGACCTGTGGTTACAGGAGACAGAGGGTCAGGGGAGGGGAAATTGGAGGAAGATGGTCAAAGGTACAAGCTTCCAATTGTAAGATAAATACATACTATGGACATAATGTACAACATGATGACTACAGCTAACACTGACGTGTGATATATAGAAAAATCATTAAGAATAAATTCTAAGCATTCTCTTCACAGAAGAGTATTATTTGATCTCATTTATATAAATCTGTGTGTTTGTGTGAGAGAGAAGGACAGAATACAAAAATGCAAAAAGAAAAGTTGTAAAGTACGAAGCTGCTTAGGTTTATATCTCAATCTATAACAGATAACAATTTGTTTAATTTTAATAGGTACAAAAATAAATATTAAGCATAGAACAAGCAAAAAGAAAACCTGAGCCCAGCGTAGATGTCCTTAAAGCATTTGCAAAGGAGGGCTTTATTAGGTCCGCGAACACCTGCAATTACAGGCAAAATTCTATGTGTGTGTGTTGTGTATGTACTTGGGGAGTGGACGCATAGCCTTTATTGAATTATTAAAGGGGATGTTAAGACCCAAAAGTTTAAAAAGCACTGGAAAGCCTGACCACAAAACCATTTTAAACTACTCTGATTATGTTTTTATAGTTTTCCTTCACTCGTTAACACTTCAAAGAACAGCATGTGAATGTGGAAAGAATCTCTGCCATTTAGGTAAGATCTCTGAGTCTCAGTGTAAAATTAGCATATAGTAGAAGGATGAAATTATACACCATAGATGAAAGTACCTAGCAGAGCGCTTTAAGACTAGTACTTATTTATGCAAGACATCTTCCCCTGCTTACTTGTTTTCCGTAGAATGAAAGCATACTGAAAGCTGGTACAATGTCTTCTTTAAAGTTTTCTTTTGTAATGCTTACTATGCTTTTTGATACGGATGAGCCAATATCCACTTAAGGGCATGTAAGCTCACAATAACTTTTGTTGAATATAACTGTTTGAATGTACTTTCACTATATTATTATATAGGGATTTTAAACTAAAATGTACCTGCACACACTATTTAGAGCCTAACTTGGATATTAGAGTAGGTGGATATACACCCCTGGAAAATAATAGCTAATTTCTTCACTAAAATCAAATTGCTGAACATCTACTTTGCATATACATAGCTAGGCACTGTATTATGAGTTTCAGGTAATAAAAAGTTGTTAGTCAAAGACTCTGCTCCCTAGGGTTATTTTACAACAGCAAATCATGTTCAAACTAAAGGATAGACCAAAATAGAAAGTGCCACAGGCATTTAGACAAGGGAGAAACACATCTGAAATGAGAAGGAAGGTGGGTATGGGGAAGGGTTCATGGAAGAGGCAGTGTATGCTGTGAGCAAGGTTTCAACGTGTAGCAGGGTGAGTGAAAGGAACAAATGAAGACATATAGTCGTGATATCATGAGGCACAAACTAGAAATAAACAGCACTTGTTCTAGGCTGGTCATGAGGTAATTTAAGGGGATTAGTGAGAAACTAGATAAAGAGATATCTCTTTATGTATTACTTATTAATAATACTTTTGAACACAAGTATTTAATTTAAAAAAAAAGAACAATATAGGGACAGGAGACTAGGAGGTACAAACTATTATTATAAAATGAGCTATAAGGATATACTGCATAGCACAGAAAATATAGCCAATATTTTATAACTATAAATGGAGTATAACCTTTAAGAATTGTGAGTCACTATATTTTACACCTGTAAGTTATATAATATTACACATCAACTATACTTCAATTAAAAATGCTATTTTAGTGAATAAAACACTAAGCAGTGAAATTTTTTAAAAAGAACTTAGAAGAGAACTTAAAAATAAAGACATAAAGAGCAGGTTGAAACAGCGCAGAAATCTGGCAATTAAGAGGCCATTGATAACTTTCAAAATAGCACTTTTCCTACCTATTCTCAGTGGAGGCAAAGCCTTATTAATCCTACTATTTCTTTTTCTGTTTTCCAAAATCTCAGGATAAGTCTATTTCAATTGTAGCTAATGGCAGTAATGCAGCACCAGAAAATGCCTTTTGTAAAGAGAGGGCAACTTTGTGACTCCTAAGTGGGTACTCAAGTCTTAAATTACTGATAACACTGACCACCCACCAGACTAAATGTTTTTTTTTACGTGATTGGAAAGCAACAGATTGATTTCAATTCTATCTTGTCATATCTACAAAAAAGTTCCTACAGTTCATTTAGCAACTAATAGAATACATCCTTCTATTTGGTATTACTCCTCCTTAACACGGGGCAATTAATTTTTCCTTTCTCTGGGAAACGTTTTTAACAAAGGAAATAGAGTCATAAATTAGTTTCGGTTAGGAAATCATACAACTATTTCTACCTAGGGCTTTGAATTTAGAAACTTTCCTCAGAAATTGTTTAAATATAACGAAGTCCAAATTCAGAAATACCTTAAATTTAATTATCTTAGTTGCACTAAAATAACAAATTCTATTTTCTATCTTGTTTTCTTTCTTCCCCAGAAGGCTTCTCCAACCCTAATCCATAACTTAATGCATTCATCTCACCTATACAATCACTGGCAGGTATGATGCCGGCTTTGGCGGCTCCAGTCCCCTAATCCTGACCCATTTCTTGCCAAAGAACTCAGTTTCTTCAGAAACCAAGTAACAGACATTTCAATTTCTAACCATCATTAGCATATTTTCATGTACTAATACTCAACATAAAAACACCTTTCAAAATTACAGAAATTTTTACTGTACTTAAGATCAATTGCACTAACCTGTATTTCATAAACCTTGGGCTACTTTCTAAAAAATGAATTATATTTTAATATGTTTTTCACTTATTATTCAGAATAATTATTCATATAATTAAATATTTTACAATTAGGTAAGAAAGGTGGAAAATAGTTTTGCTATTCTTGTTCTTTGTTCTCTCTTCTAGTCGGTGTGCCTGAGCCAAAATTTTAGAATATTGAAAATTTAATATTTCAAACCCAAACCACATTTAAAGATAATAATAACAACCAGCCAAAACAATATCGGTCCAGAGGTTTGCATGGTCCGGGGAACAGTTCTCTGAGGGGGCCATTTGGAGTGGGATTTGCCCACCCCCCTCCACTCCTTCTGCCTCATATACTGAAGATAGAGACAAAGAAACCAACTCAACTCTTTCCAAAGTGTATCTATAAATAGAGAATTTGTAATCAGAAAAACAATAACGATATATAATAGAAGTAACATGATTCTTCAGAACCAGTATCTTGTTCTAAAGCAATATTTATAAAAGAAGGTAAGAAGGTTAGCTATAAACCCTGGACCTCTTTTTCATTGGTCTCCTATTTTAATTTGTTAAAATAAAACCCATGGCCTTTTGAGTCAAACCGTCTCTTTAATTTCAGATTTAAAGATAACAAATCTCTTTTTAAATGGAATATTGGCACACAGACACCACACAGTCTGGCTTATTGCAACTGTTCTCTGTTGGTGAAGTGGCACATTTGTAATCCCCACCATAGCAATCTTCACCATTTCACAGAATATCATTCAATTGTACATCCCTAGGTGGGCAACAAGAATGGGCACTTGAGCTCAGCAGCAAAGCGTTTGTGGGGAAATCCTAGGTCAGAACCCCCAAAAGGGGAGACTAACTTGAGGATGCCCAAATAACCTGAGGTTTACCTTGGCCACCTCCCCTGGCTTTCTGACTGCCTGTGGGAAAAGCCTCTCTGGAATCTCTTTTGAGGTTATTGGGGGAATCCTAGGACAAACACACTGCTTGCTTTTGCAGGAGGACTTGCCCCATACCCTACCCAGCTAGGTGTCTCACAACCTAGCTGGACTAAAAAAGCTTCAAGAAAAACGGGACAGACTGACATTTGCATTTCTACTTCCACCTAGTCTTATGCACGTGGAGCAAAATATGTAGGTATAGCCCTCTTTCTCACACCCCAACAGATTCTGCTGTCCTCGAAACCCATCTGGTAGCTGCAGTGACTACAACGAAGGGAGTTATCGGAAACCATGTTGGTACTGGGTTTAAAGGATTTTTCATGCCATGCATTTTGGGGAAAGACACAGATAATAGTCCAAACATGGTATAAGGCAATGTCCTTTCTGGGTCCTTGAAAAATCAGTCACGGAACAGAGGTGGTGGACAGGAGCTGACAAGAGCTGGCTTGTTAATGAGCACAGCATCCCCGGGGTGGGGGGTGGGGGAATCAATGAAATGATTGACAAGAGAAGATGGTAAATGAAGGGAGAAGTGGGGACAAGTGCTGCTCAACCCAAGCTGAACTCCAGGAGGTAAGTTTCTCCTCTAATTTGAGATTCTTTCTAAAGGTTCAGTATTGAAGTGGGTGTTTGACGTTGAAATGTGCAGACCCATTCTAATAACTGGAAAGGGAGAAGACTGAGGAAGGCAAAAGGAGAGGGAAGATTTCCGATTACTTCTCTAGGCTGCTGACAAGAACCTGCTGCTCGCAAACCAGAAATTAACCAAGCGAAGGTTGAAGGTAGCAACGTAAAAGTGAAACTCAAATTATTTTCCATTCTGAATCCTCTTCAATATCGAAGCGAGTGTGGCACAGCAATGGTTGATTATCTTAAGATTACAGAGGCTGACCGCCTTCTTTGTTTGCCCAGTAACACCGCTCCTCCAATCATCTCAAGCACTTGGCTGATTAATATTTCAATTCCAGTTGCTGCTCCTTTTCCCATTGCAGAAGGCGGCAGGGATATTCCCCTTCTTCCCTCTGTATTACAAACCCCATTACTAACCAAGCAGAAAGCACCGCGCAGTGTGGCCGAGGCTAATAATAGCCGGGCTGCTTACCTTCTCCGGAGGGATCGAATCAGCGCATGTCCCCGCGCCGGCTGCCCCGGGGCCGCAGTGCCGCCGCGCCGGGTCTGTGCTTGGTCAGTTCGGCCGGCCCCCACCCCACCTGCCAGCTGCAGCAGCTGCTCCCGCCGCTCCCGCCGCCGAGCTCCGGCCGCAGGAAGTCATCCCCCGCGCCGGGCCGGATCGCCACATTCCGCGCCAGCCGCGGGGGGAGAGGGGCCTCTCCGTGCTGCGGGGACCGGCTCCTGGAAACTGCGCTCAAAGATCGCTACCCTTCCCGGTTGTAGGGTTATTTTCTAGGAATGCTTTTACAGAAGAAGCGTCGCCGGCTGGTGGACCGAGAGAGAAGAGCCAGAGTGACTTTCTCTGCAGAGCGCCTTACCTCTGAGCGCTCCCCTGTCACTCCCGCGGCATGGACAGCTCCATTCCGCTGTGTGGGTTTTCCACCCTCTTCATCTTCCTTGTCTGTATTGTTCATTTCGCTGAATTTGAGAGTGGGATTAGCTTTGAAGATATCATTCAAACACTCCGAAAATATTTTAAATTGGCGACTAGTTTTTCTAAGCCCCTGTAGCAAGCTCCACTTTCCCTCAACACACACACACACACACACACACACACACACACACAGTTACTCGCACGTACACACCCAGCCAAACCACTCACAATTAGGAAAGCTGGGACCTCTCGCCCTCTTGCCTACGTAATGGAACAGGAAACTCCCAAAGGAGTGGGGAAGTAGGACCGGCTAGCGAAAGCACTCGAGGAAAGAGAGAGGGGTCGCCCCAAGATTTTGTTGCTGTTCAGTAGTGTCCTTAGTGGACAGAGGTTCCCCCTCTAACCCCCTGGCCCCGCCCCAAGTGGAATGGCTGGTCTGGTGACCGCTGTAACATTTGGAAACAAAGAAGCTGAAGCCACATTAACAGGTGGCTGCATCTCTTTCTTTCCCGAAGGATTTATCAGAATTGGCTTTAGGAATAATATTAGCATATACGTATATAATAAACCCTTTCCTTCTCTCTTTAAATTGGCACCAGCTATTAACAGGTTTCTCTCTCTCTCTCATTTTCCTCCCTCCCTCCTTCCCTCCCTCCCTCTCCTAAGCTGACCAGATCATCAGTTTCCGGACTTAAGGGGGAAAAAAGGCCAAGGATGTGCTCTCTTTACAGCTGAACCAGGGCTTATTTTCCCGGTGTTCAGCCATTCCCAAGTAGAGAGGCTTTTTGACACTAGGGTTCTCTGTGAGTGAACTTCTCACATTCAGCTTGCTTTTGGAATTGCCCATCACTAGGTCCAGGCCAGTTTTATCCTTGGATTTGTCCAGCAACCTAAACAGTATAATTGCACAAGGCCAAGGCAGTACTTTTAATCTAGGAAGAGTTCCCAACTCTCTGTTTAGCAGTTCCCAAATTAGGAGGTAGTGTAGCAAACAGTTTCAACAAGGCTCAGTAAGAATTCTTGACCCTAGAATGCGGGCTTTTTAAAAGCTGGAACAACCTAATTCATCTCTCTGAGTTTCACTTTCATAAAATTAGACCTCACCAAAGAGCAGGGGATTCTTAATATGTATCAAAGTGTATGTGGAATCTGGATGGGAATATTACATCTTTAATTTCACTAACCTCTAGCTGCAATTTAGTATTTAGCATGTCCTTTAAATCTAAATGCAGACAACAAACCACAATAATATTAGGAGTACCTGTGACTATATCCCCAGCAGATACCACAGACAATTTCCTAAGGCAGTTTTTATAGTTATCTCAAAGTATCACTAGTCTGATGTTACAATCAAATCATCATTACCTTTTTTGTTTTATCTAATAGACTGTATCTATTTTAGAATGGTTTTAGATATACAGAAAAATTAAGGGGATAATACAGAGTTCTTATATATCTCATTCCCACTTTCCTCGATTATTGACACCGTACACTAGTGTGGTACCTTTTTTACAATTAACGAGCCAATATTAATACAATAATATTAACCAGAGTCTGTACTTTATTCAGATTTCCTTGGCTTTTGCCTAGTGTCCTTAATTCCATTTCAGGCTTCCATCCAGGACACCACATTACATTTAGTTATCAAGCCCCCTTAGGCTCCTCTGGGCTGTGGTAGTTTCTCAGGCTTTTCTTGTTTTTGATAACCTTGACAGTTTCTTTTTTAAATGTATTTATTTAATTTATTTATTTTTGGCTGTGTTGGGTGTTCGTTGCTGCGTGTGGGCTTTCTCTAGTTGCGGAAAATGGGGGCTACTCTTGGTTGCAGTGCACAGGCCTCTCATTTCAGTGGCCTCTCTCGTTGTGGAGCACGGGCTGTAGGCGCGTGGGCCTCCGTAGTTGCAGCACATGGGCTCAGTAGTTGTGGTTCACGGTCTCTAGAGCGCAGGCTCAGTACTTGTGGCGCACGGGTTTAGTTGCTCCCTGGCATGTGGGATCTGCCCAGGCCAGGGCTCGAACCCGTGTCCCCTGCATTGGCAGGCGGACTCTCAACCACTGCGCCACCAGGGAAGCCCCAACCTTGACGGTTGTGAGGAGCAGTGATCAAGTGTTTTGTAGCATACCTCACTAATGTAAACTGTCCAATGCTTTTCTCATGGTAAGACTGGGATTATGGTTTATTGGGAGGACAACCAGATAAAGTGCCTTTTTTATAACATCTTATCAAGGGTCCATGCTATCAACGTGATTTGCCTGTTGATGTTGACCTTGATAACCTGGCTGAGGTCGTGTCTCAGATTTCTCCACTGTAAAGTTACTCCTCCACCCCTTCCACACTACACTTGTTGGAAGGAAGTCACTATGTGAAGCACAAACCCAAAGAGTGGAGAGTTATGATCCACCTCCTTGAGGACAGAGTATGTACATAAAGTATTTGGAATTCTTCCACACAGATTTGTCTATTTTCCCCTAAACATTAATTTATTCAATTATTGATATTTATTTATATCAGTATAGACTCATGGATATCTATTTTATCCTTTGGGTTATAATCCAATACTACTTTATTTTGTTGTTTGAATTGTTCCAGCTTTGGCCATTGGGAGCGTTTGCTTTTGGCGCCTGTGCTCCTTTGACATACTCCCTTTGGGGTGTGTGAGTTTGTGTGTGTGTGTGTATCTGTGTTTAGCATGCATGTTTGTGTGTGTGTTTAACACTTCCTGACTTTCTGGTACCACAAGATGCTCCAGGCTCATTTTGTGTATTTCCTGCCCCAGTCCTAGAATCAGTCATTTCTCTGAGGAGCCCTGATTCCTTTTATTGGAGAGTAGTAATAGAAACCAAGATCTGGGCTCTAGATGTGCTGTTGCTAATGGGCTATTATTTGATTAGGCTCTCTTGACTGAGAGAACAAAGAAATATATATGTATACTAACCCATGTATATACACATATCAGTAAATATTTCTATATATAACTATCTATATCTATATTGAGCTGAGTGTATACTGATGTCTGCAACTATAATGCATTAACGCTGAGATTAGTTTAGCCTCCTCCTCTTGTTTATCTGTAAATTCATACTTCAATATTGAGAAATGTGGCTACCACCATCCACCATCTATTTATTTAATTGTTCAATTTCAGTACACATGTATCAGAGTTGTGAACCCATCTCCCCAACATCACTATTTTTAAGTATAGTAGTTAATAGAGTCTCTGTTGTATCTCGTTATTTAATGAGTTTAAATACCCATTCGTTTCTATATCACAAATTTGGTTTTTTAAAATAGTCTAATGACTGCACTTAAAACATAGTAACTAGTTTCTTTTGAGATTCTATGTATTATATTTTATGAATTTAAAAGTGTTATTTTAAGACTCTTTAAATGGGCTACTCCATATTGTCAAAGGGATCCACAGTAAAAAGAAGGTTAGGACCCCAACCTCACAAAGATTATTGTCAGTTTATAATGAGATGATGTGAAATTGTCTGGTGCAAATGTTGGGAGCTCATGCTTGATAAGTGTTAGCTTTGTCCACTTGGGCAGGCTTCTTTCTCCTCTAAAGTTCTAAATACCTTGGAAGAGAGAACATGCTAAACCTTATGGTTAATAATTTATAATGTAGTGGAAGGATTTGCTAGGTATCAGGGTTGGAGGTAAAAGTCCATATAAGGTTGACGGAGGATGAGTGATTCCACTGCAGAAGTTTGTACTTGATATAAATTAATATAAGTGCAAGCAATGTATTTTAAGTTCATTCTAGAGGAGTAGTTCAGAATAGCTTCACAGAGGAGAAGACCTGAGCTATCTTGGGAGATGTTTAAACAGATGAGGAGTGGAGCCGGAGTTGGGAAGGCAAAGGCAGTGTAGCCTTAGAATGCAAATGTTCACAGACATGATCTTGTGGCTTATTCACCATCCTTACCAACCTAATAAGGACACCTGCTGGTAGCTGCATCATCATCATCATCACCATCAACATCATCACCATCATGTTAATAAAGAATGGATATATTTGCCAGGTAGTCAAACAAGCTCTTTGCACGTAGCACCTAGATGTTTTCTACGATCCACCTTATGAGTTCAATCATTGTAATTATTCTCATTTTTCACATACAAAAATGAAGACTTAGAGAGATTAAGTAATTTGTTCAAATCTTGGTGTGTGCCCTCTCAACTCCATGCTCTTTACCTCTGTGCTTAACAGGCTAGGATGATTTGCCCATATTAAGGGCTCAAATATTGGTTGATAAGTATAATAATCTCATAAAAGGAAAAGTGAAGTAATCTACTTTGATGTTTATGATGCAGTTTGGTGAATGCACTTAAGTGCCAATAGATGAATAATAAAAGTTAGAAACACACAAACATAGAGAAGAAAAATTCATATGTGTATGTCTGCTGGGAACAAAAAATCCTCCTGAATGTCTAACTTCTTAGTAAATATCAGGATATCACATACACATCATTAGGCAGCACCAATGGAGGATCCTCTGTACCCTGCAAGAGGGCACTGTTATAGATGCACAGAAAGAAAATTCATATTTCCTGTACATTATAAATAAGGACATACTATGATCACTCTTTAAGAATGAAGTAATTTGAGTTTTTAAATTTTCCTTATCAATTGGTGTATATGAATCATGTTAGGTGAAGAATTATTGGTTGATTGGACATTTTATGTTTTAATTCTTTACAGAAAACAGTAAACAAATCCTTTTAGGCTTAAAATATCACATTCAGCAAATGAGTTATTATACTGAAGAAAGTGATGAATTCAGTAAAGTGTCTGGAATCTAAAATAAGAAGTAATTGAAGGAACTGGGAATAGATGACATGAAGCAAGACCAGGAGAGAAGTAGGTGGTCGCTCTAAACGATTTTAGGAGTTGTCCTATGAAAAAGGGTTTAGACTGTCCCACACTGAAGATTTTAGACCAAGTAGACAGGTTTAGGTTGATAAAAGGATGAATATTTTGACAAGTAGAACCTTTCAACTATAAAATGGACCGACTGCATTTTAAACTCAAGAACTCCCTGTTACTGAAGTGCTTTAACAGAGGTTGAAGTTAAGCAGTTGGAAAAGTAAGAGCCTTTACAGTGAGGAAATTCTATGATTCTATGGTTTTCAACTCATAAATTTGTGTAGTTCATCCATTTTACTCATTGTATACACTTAAGTATATTGTTCCTTGAAATGTCCATTCAAAGTTGTTTCCTGTGCCACACACTATGAATGTTAGGGTTGGTCCTGTGTAAATCTTACCCCCATTGAATTAGTATTAACCCTAAACAAGCAGCTTTCTTCCATAAGGAAACAAAAAAAGAGGTTCAGAAATGTCCAAACTAAGTTTTTATAAAACTGTGTTATCAAATCTAATTTATCAAAAAACTTCAAACAGGGGCTTCCCTGGTGGCGCAGTGGTTGAGAGTCTACCTGCTGATGCAGGGGACACGGGTTCGTGCCCCAGTCCGGGAAGATCCCACATGCCGTGGAGCGGCTGGGCCCATGAGCCACGGCCGCTGAGCCTGCGCCTCCGGAGCCTGTGCTCCACAACGGGAGAGGCCACAATGGTGAGAGGCCCGCGTACCACAAAAAAATAAAAATAAAAGGAAGATGCAGACCTGTATGCTTCAGGATTTTCTCACCAAAACCCCACACAATTTCTTTACTATTCCAGCCAAGTATGGCCTAGCCCTACCCTCATCCCTGTTTTTCTTGGTTTAGTAATAAAGAAAGAGATGGGAATAAAGAAGAGATATCAGGTAGAAAGATATAAAATAGTGGGGAAAATAATATAAGTGAAGTCAAGTACCACCATCATTTACTAGAAGTGAACTTTCAGCACCAGCATTAATATTTTTTCCTGTTATATCTGTAAATGATAATAACTAATATGTACATAACAATTTTCAATTTAAACAAATCTCATTTTTATAACTAACTACTTCGCAACAAGTAACATGCTAAGGCAACATCAATAGATGAAAAACGGTAGTCCCTGGCCCCAAGGAATGTTGCCCAGGAGAACACAGATATATGTAAACAACACAATCACAATACAGTGTAGCGAGTGCAACAATCAGGCATGCAGAAGTGCAAGGGTAGCAAAAAGGAGCATGTAATCACAACACTAAAAAGAAGACTGCACAAAAGACATAATATGTAAACTGAGGTTTGAAAAATGAAGTGGGTTTCCCAGGTGCCCCATAGGGAGAAAGGAATTCTTGGAGGAGGGAAAAGCATAAATGAAGACAGTGAATTGTTCATATAATCCAGAAGTGAAGTAGGCAATGGCAGGAGAAATGATTGGACACAGGCGTCATGAATACTTGCATGTCTGCATTTTAGCAAGTCCATTCTAAAGGAAACTTTGAGGATCAACTCGGGGGTGGGGGGCCGCGGGGGGGACAGAACTAGTCATTGCTGCCAGAAACACGGGAACCACTTTCTACCAACCCACCAAAATAACGACTTCAAAGGCAACATGGTATCACAGAAAAGGTTTGTTTTTTTGTTTGTTTGTTTTTAGTTCATTAGATCTCACTTAAAATTCTGATTCCACAATGCACTTGCTTTGGGATCTTGAACAACACTCATAAGCTCTGCAAGTTTCAGTGTAGTAAGTTTATGTGATTACCTTCATCTGTAATATCCCTGTGTTGCAATCTTAATGGAAACTCAAGTTCAGGTCAAAGACAAGTTTCTCTGTGACCTCTCCTCTGAATTGATTCAAAAGCCGTCTCGCCCGTCCTCATTTGGCTTCTCTTATGGAATCTCATAAAAACTTCTATGACCTCTTTCGGGTTTTTTTGTTGTTGTTGTTGTCTGTTTGTTTGTTTTTTAATTTAAGTATAGTTGATTTACAATGTTGTGTTACTTTCAGGTGTACAGCACAGTGATTCCTTTTTCACATTCTTTTCCCTTATAAGTTATTACAAAATATTGAGTAGAGTTCCCTGTGCCAATAAGGAGATCCTTGTTGTATCTATTCTATGCCTTATTTGAATGACCGTAGCACTCGTTGTCTGTATCATTTTTATGTCTCTGGTTGCTTTGTGACTGAAAATGAAAAATTTCTATTTGTTCATTCCCTGGCCCTTCCTTAAAAATGTGTTCATTTATGTATTTCATATTTATTGACTACATCTTAGACACCGTGTTAACTGCTGGTTCTAGATGTTAGTAAAATATAGACCTTCCTGCTCAAAAGGTCACAGTATTTGTGGGAAAACGAAAAAATGAACAACCTATATCTCAAAGAGCTTTGTACTTCCCAAAGAGAACACACCTAGTAGGTACAATAAATACATGTATCATACATAAATGTATAAATAGTTAATGGGATTAAAAACTAGAGATAACTGCTTTTCGATTCTGAGGAAATGATGATTATATTTCACCAGAAGCTCAATACCACTCTGAGAATGAGGGCTTAACCCCCGTCCTGACTCACTGCATTGCTTTTCTGTATAAAAATACACAAGTCTGTATATGCGCTCTAGAAAAAGGCTTATCTGGCATGAATTTCAGAGAGCAAGAAGAAAACTTCAAGAAGTTCAGAGAAGCATCCAGAAGCTCAGATGATTGGCACTAATACAACTTGCTTGACAGGAAAATAGAGCTGTAAATCTCACAAAATTAGATGATCTTTGAAGAATTTCAAAACCTCCTGCTATTAATTGGAAATCCTAGAAGAACCGCTTCTTTTAAAGCATACTGATAATATGCTTTACAGCTTAATATTCAGAAGCCTATGTTTTGGCTAAGTGAGCTTCAGGAAAGAAGGAAACTTGTGGTTCAGTTCCATCTACTCTGGAACCTCTGGTCAAAACATTTACTTCTGTGCTCAGCCATCTTATCATCTGTAAAATGGAGGCAACTCTAAGAAAACATAGTTACAGAGATGTTGCACAGTTTCATGTGTCATTGCCTTCATTTGTTTCAGAAAACCAGTAACATCTACGCTACTACTGCAAAGAGTACAATGTTACTTGGGGTCATCTAGTGCAGCTCTGTCAAAGTAAAGAAAGTGAAAGGGCCTAGAATAACTATAATTTTCCCAAGAGGACACTATTATTTTATGGTAACTCTGGGACAAGAACCCTGATCTCTTTGATGCCATTCCATTGTTCTTTTGTTGGGTTCTGAACAACCCAGAGAAAGAAAGAGAAATAAAACTCCTATGTGCTGTGTCACTGGTACAGGATGTGGCAAGATTGGAATTGGAGAAGTACATATTAACAGGTATTTGGGAAATTCTTCAAACTAATTAAGATATATACCAGGTCCATAAAAAACAGTATGTTTTCTCAAGATGATTCTGTGGCATGAACAGAACTGGTAACTGAAGGTGTCTGTGTGCTGCAGTTCCAAACAGGATGGGTGAATGCTTGTTTTATGGCACCTTGAAGACTCCACCCCAACATACACATTAAAATAAAATTAACATTTCAACTGGGTCATAGTTAATTCTGCATGCTCTTGTAAGTCAGCAAAATATTCCATATATCATTTAAGTTGTCACTCACTTTTTTTTTTTTTTTTTTTTTTTTTTTTTTGCGGTACGCGGGCCTCTCACTGTTGTGGCCTCTCCCGTTGCGGAGCACAGGCTCTGGACGTGCAGGCTCAGTGGCCATGGCTCACGGGCCTAGCCACTCCACGGCATGTGGGATCTTCCCGGACCAGGGCACGAACCCGTGTCCCCTACATCGGAAGGTGGACTCTCAACCACTGCGCCACCAGGGAAGCCTCATATCTGATTCTTGTATTAGGACTCTTCTAAATTTTATATACATTGGAAAATAACTCATGTCTTTCTAAGGTGTATATCTTTGATTATATTTTCTATTTTCATAAAGCTTCTTGTATTCTCTACTCAAAACATGTGTAAATAATGGCTGCATGTAACTAATCAATAATCAGCCATTTTGTCCAGATTTTCAAATGTGTTGGTATAAAGCTACCATAGTATTCTTTGGTAATTAAAAAAAATTCTCTCTGTTTTATAGCTAGTCCCATCTCTATCATATTTGGCAAATATTGCTTATTTTATTGGTCTTTGTTAAGAACAAGCTTTTGGTTTTCTTTGTCACGTTTACTACTTTTCTTCTCTATTTTTGACTTTTCTCTTGATTAATTTTGTCCTTCTACTCTTTGGGATTTACCTTGTTCTTTTTCTATGTCTACTGTCCATTTCCTGTAGCTTCAAGAGCCATTTTCAACAACTCAATGAGCTCTGCCAGCTGTGTCATGGCCACTTCATCATATGCTATTAAAACTTAATCTCATACACTGGGTGAAGACTCAGCAATCTTTTTTTTTTTTTTTTTTTTTTTAAATAAAATAAATTTATTTTTAAAAATGAAGTTATTTTTATAAATAAATAAATGATGTCACGTCACTTTCACGTCTAAAATCTTTTTTTTAATTTATTTTATTTTTTTGCTTTATAACAAATTTAATCAGTTATACATATACATATGTTTCCATATCCCCTCCCTTTTGCGTCTCCCTCCCACCCTCCCTATCCCACCCCTCCAGGCAGTCACAAAGTACCGAGCTGATCTCCCTGTGCTATGCGGCTGCTTCCCACTAGCTATCTACCTCACGTTTGGTAGTGTATATATGTCCATGCCGCTCTTTCACTTTGTCACAGCTTACCCTTCCCCCTCCCCATATCCTCAAGTCCATTCTCTAGTAGGTCTGTGTCTTTATTCCTGTCTTACCCCTATGTTCTTCATGACATTTTTTTTTCTTAAATTCCATATATATGTGTTAGCATACAGTATTTGTCTTTCTCTTTCTGACTTACTTCACTCTGTATGACAGACTCTAGGTCTATCCACCTCATTACAAATAGCTCAATTTCATTTCTTTTTATGGCTGAGTAATATTCCATTGTATATATGTGCCACATCTTCTTTATCCATTCTTCCGATGATGGACACTTAGGTTGTTTCCATCTCCGGGCTATTGTAAATAGGGCTGCTATGAACATTTTGGTACATGTCTCTTTTTGAATTATGGTTTTCTCAGGGTATATGCCCAGTAGTGGGATTGCTGGGTCATATGGTAGTTCTATTTGTAATTTTTTAAGGAACCTCCATACCGTTCTCCATAGGGGCTGTACCAATTCACATTCCCACCAGCAGTGCAAGAGTGTTCCCTTTTTTCCACACCCTCTCCAGCATTTATTGTTTCTAGATTTTTTGATGATGGCCATTCTGACTGGTGTGAGATGATATCTCATTGTAGTTTTGATTTGCATTTCTCTAATGAGTAAAGATGTTGAGCATCCTTTCATGTGTTTGTTGGCAGTCTGTATATCTTCTGTGGAGAAATGTCTATTTAGGTCTTCTGCCCATTTTTGGATTGGGTTGTTTGTTTTTTTGCTATTGAGCTGCATGAGCTGCTTATAAATTTTGGAGATTAATCCTTTGTCAGTTGCTTCATTTGCAAATATTTTCTCCCATTCTGAGGGTTGTCTTTTGGTCTTGTTTATGGTTTCCTTTGCTGTGCAAAAGCTTTTAAGTTTCATTAGGTCCCATGTGTTTATTTTTGTCTTTATTTCCATTTCTCTAGGAGGTGGGTCAAAAAGGATCTTGCTGTGATTTATGTCATAGAGTGTTCTGCCTATGTTTTCCTCTAAGAGTTTGATAGTGTCTGGCCTTACATTTAGGTCTTTAATCCATTTTGAGCTTATTTTTGTGTATGGTGTTAGGGAGTGATCTAATCTCATACTTTTACATGTCCCTATCCAGTTTTCCCAGCACCACTTATTGAAGAGACTGTCCTTTCTCCACTGTACATTCCTGCCTCCTTTATCAAAGATAAGGTGACCATATGTCCGTGCGTTTAACTCTGGGCTTTCTATCCTGTTCCATTGATCTATCTTTCTGTTTTTGTGCCAGTACCATACTGTCTTGATTACTGTAGCTTTGTAGTATAGTCTGAAGTCAGGGAGCCTGATTCCTCCAGCTCCATTTTTCGTTCTCAAGATTGCTTTGGCTATTCGGGGTCTTTTGTGTTTCCATACAAATTGTGAAATTTTTTGTTCTAGTTCTGTGAAAAATGCCAGTGGTAGTTTGATAGGGATTGCATTGAACCTGTAGATTGCTTTGGGTAGTAGAGTCATTTTCACAATGTTGATTCTTCCAATCCAAGAACATGGTACATCTCTCCATCTATTTGTATCATCTTTAATTTCTTTCATCAGTGTCTTATAATTTTCTGCATACAGGTCTTTTGTCTCCTTAGGTAGGTTTATTCCTAGATATTTTATTCTTTTTGTTGCAATGGTAAATGGGAGTGTTTCCTTGATTTCACTTTCAGATTTTTCATCATCAGTATATAGGAATGCCAGAGATTTCTGTGCATTAATTTTGTATCCTGCTACTTTACCAAATTCATTGATTAACTCTAGTAGTTTTCTGGTAGCATCTTTAGGATTCTCTATGTATAGTATCATGTCATCTGCAAAGAGTGACAGCTTTACTTCTTCTTTTCCAATTTGGATTCCTTTTATTTCCTTTTCTTCTCTGATTGCTGTGGCTAAAACTTCCAAAACTAGGTTGAATAAGAGTGGTGAAAGTGGGCAACCTTGTCTACTTCCTGATCTTAGTGGAAATGGTTTCAGTTTTTCACCATTGAGGACGATGCTGGCTGTGGGTTTGTCATATATGGCCTTTATTATGTTGAGGAAAGTTCCCTCTATGCCTACTTTCTGCAGGGTTTTTATCATAAATGGGTGTTGAATTTTGTCGAAAGCTTTCTCTGCATCTATTGAGATGATCATATGGTTTTTCTCCTTCAGTTTGTTAATATGGTGTATCACGTTGATTGATTTGCGTATATTGAAGAATCCTTGCATTCCTGGAATAAACCCCACTTGATCATGGTGCATGATCCTTTTAATGTGCTGTTGGATTCTGTTTGCTAGTATTTTGTTGAGGATTTTTGCATCTATGTTCATCAGTGATATTGGCCTGTAGTTTTCTTTCTTTGTGACATCCTTGCCTGGTTTTGGTATCAAGGTGATGGTGGCCTCGTAGAATGAGTTTGGGAGTGTTCCTCCCTCTGCTATATTTTGGAAGAGTTTCAGAAGGATAGGTGTTAGCTCTTCTCTAAATGCTTGATAGAATTCGCCTGTGAAGCCATCTGGTCCTGGGCTTTTGTTTGTTGGAAGATTTTTTATCACAGTTTCAATTTCAGTGCTTGTGATTGGTCTGTTCATATTTTCTATTTCTTCCTGATTCAGTCTTGGCAGGTTGTGCATTTCTAAGAATTTGTCCATTTCTTCCAGGTTGTCCATTTTATTGGCATAGAGTTGCTTATAGTAATCTCTCATGATCTTTTGTATTTCTGTAGTGTCAGTTGTTACTTCTCCTTTTTCATTTCTAATTCTATTGATTTGAGTCTTCTCCCTTTTTTTCTTGATGAGTCTGGCTAATGGTTTATCAATTTTGTTTATCTTCTCAAAGAACCAGCTTTTAGTTTTATTGATCTTTGCTATCGTTTCCTTCATTTCTTTTTCATTTATTTCTGATCTGATTTTTATGATTTCTTTCCTTCTGCTAACTTTGGGATGTTTTTGTTCTTCTTTCTCTAATTGCTTTAGGTGCAAGGTTAGGTTGTTTATTCGAGATGTTTCCTGTTTCTTAAGGTGGGATTGTATTGCTATAAACTTCCCTCTTAGAACTGCTTTCGCTGCATCCCATAGGTTTTGGGTCGTCGTGTCTCCATTGTCATTTGTTTCTAGGTATTTTTTAATTTCCTCTTTGATTTCTTCAGTGATCACTTCGTTATTAAGTAGTGTATTGTTTAGCCTCCATGTGTTTGTATTTTTTACAGCTCTTTTCCTGTAATTGATATCTAGTCTCATAGCATTGTGGTCGGAAAAGATACTTGATACAATTTCAATTTTCTTAAATTTACCAAGGCTTGATTTGTGACCCAAGATATGATCTATCCTGGAGAATGTTCCATGAGCACTTGAGAAAAATGTGTATTCTGTTGTTTTTGGATGGAATGTCCTATAAATGTCAATTAAGTCCATCTTGTTTAATGTATCATTTAAAGCTTGTGTTTCCTTATTTATTTTCATTTTGGATGATCTGTCCATTGGTGAAAGTGGGGTGTTAAAGTCCCCTACTATGAGTGTGTTACTGTCGATTTCTCCTTTTATGGATGTTAGTATTTGCCTTATGTATTGAGGTGCTCCTATGTTTGGTGCATAAATATTTACAATTGTTATATCTTCTTCTTGGATCGATCCCTTGATCATTATGTAGTGTCCTTCTTTGTCTCTTCTAGTAGTCCTTATTTTAAAGTCTATTTTGTCTGATATGAGAATTGCTACTCCAGCTTTCTTTTGGTTTCCATTTGCATGGAATATCTTTTTCCATCCCCTTACTTTCAGTCTGTATGTGTCTCTAGGTCTGAAGTGGGTCTCTTGTAGACAGCATATAGATGGGTCTTGTTTTTGTATCCATTCAGCCACTCTGTGTCTTTTGGTGGGAGCATTTAGTCCATTTACATTTAAGGTAATTATCGATATGTATGTTCCTATTCCCATTTTCTTAATTGTTTTGGGTTCATTATTGTAGGTCTTTTACTTCTGTTGTGTTTCTTGCCTAGAGAAGTTCCTTTAGCATTTGTTGTAAAGCTGGTTTGGTGGTGCTGAACTCTCTCAGCTTTTGCTTGTCTGTAAACGTTTTAATTTCTCCATCAAATCTGAATGAGATCCTTGCTGGGTAGAGTAATCTTGGTTGCAGGTTTTTCTCCTTCATCACTTTAAGTATGTCCTGCCACTCCCTTCTGGCTTGTAGAGTTTCTGCTGAGAGATCAGCTGTTATCCTGATGGGGATTCCCTTGTGTGTTATTTGTTGTTTTTGCCTTGCTGCTTTTAATAGGATTTCTTTGTGTTTAATTTTTGACAGTTTGATTAATATGTGTCTTGGCGTATTTCTCCTTGGATTTATTCTGTATGGGACTCTCTGTGCCTCCTGGACTTGATTAACTATTTCTTTTCCCATATTAGGGAAGTTTTCAACTATAATCTCTTCAAATATTTTCTCAGTCCCTTTCTTTTTCTCTTCTTCTTCTGGAACCCCTATAATTCGAATGTTGGTGCGTTTAATGTTGTCCCAGAGGTCTCTGAGACTGTCCTCTGTTCTTTTCATTCTTTTTTCTTTATTTTGCTCTGCAGCAGTTATTTCCACTATTTTATCTTCCACCTCACTTATCCGTTCTTCTGCCTCAGTTATTCTGCTATTGATCCCATCTAGAGTATTTTTTATTTCATGTATTGTGTTTTTAATCGATGTTTGATTCATCTTTAGTTCTTCTAGGTCCTTGTTAACTGTTTCTTGCATTTTGTCTATTCTATTTCCAAGATTTTGGATCTGGGAAATAGAATCTTGGATCATCTTTACCATCATTATTCTGAATTCTTTTTCAGGTAGAGTGCCTATTACCTCTTCATTTGTTAGGTCTGGTGGGTTTTTATCTTGCTCCTTCTCCTGCTGTGTGTTTTTCTGTCTTCTCATTTTGCTTATGTTACTGTGTTTGGGGTCTCCTTTTTGCAGGCTGCAGGTTCGTAGTTCCTGTTGTTTTTGGTGTCTGTCCCCAGTGGCTAAGGTTGGTTTAGTGGGTTGTGTAGGCTTCCTGGTGGAGGGGACTAGTGCCTGTGTTCTGGTGGATGAGGCTGGATCTTGTCTTTCTGGTGGGCAGGTCCACGTCTGGTGGTGTGTTTTGGGGTGTCTGTGGACTTTTTATGATTTTAGGCCACCTCTCTGCTAATGGGTGGCATTGTGTTCCTGTCTTGCTAGTTGTTTGGCTCAGGGTGTCCAGCACTGTAGCCTGCTGGTCGTTGAGTGAAGCTGGGTGCTGGTGTTGAGATGGAGATCTCTGGAAGATTTTCGCCGTTTGATATTATGTGGAGCTGGGAGGTCTCTTGTGGACCAGTGTCCTGAAGTTGGCTCTCCCACCTCAGAGGCACAGCACTGACTCCGGGCTCCTCAATTTGGGATGATGTGTTGTCTATTCATGTATTCCGCAGATGCAGGGTACATCAAGTTGATTGTGGAGCTTTAATCCGCTGCTTCTGAGGCTGCTGGGAGAGGTTTCCCTTTCTCTTCTTTGTTCTCACAGCTCCTGGGTCTCAGCTTTGGATTTGGCCCCGCCTCTGCGTGTAGGTCGCTGGAGGGCGTCTGTTCTTCGCTCAGATAGGACAGGGTTAAAGGAGAAGCCTCTTCGGGGACTCTGGCTCACTCAGGCCGGGCGGGAGGGAGGGGCACGGAGTGCGGGGCAAGCCTGCAGCGGCAGAGGTCGGCGTGACGTTGCACCAGCCCGAGGCGCGCCGTGCGTTCTCCCAGGGAAGCCGCCCCTGGATCCCGGGACCCCGGCAGTGGCGGGCTGCACAGGCTCCCGGAAGGGCGGTGTGGGCAGTGACCTGCGCTCGCACACAGGCTTCTTGGCGGCGGCAGCAGCAGCCCCAGCGTCCCACGCCTGTCACTGGGCTCCGCGCTTTCAGTCGCGACTCGCGCCCGTCCGTGGAGCCCCTTTAAGCAGCGCTCTTAATCCCCTCTCCTAGCGCACCAGGAAACCAAGAGGGGAGAAAAAGTCTCTTGCCTCTTCGGCAGCTCCAGAGTTTTCCCGGACTCCCTCCCGGCTAGCTGTGGCACATTAGCCCCCTTCAGGCTGAGTTCTCGCCGCCAGCCCCAGTCCTCTCCCTGCGCTCTGACCGAAGCCCGAGCCTCAGCTTCCAGCGCTGCGCGCCCCGGCGGGCGAGCAGACAAGCCTTTCGGGCTGGTGAGTGCCGCTCGGCACCGATCCTCTGTGTGCGGATCTCTCCGCTTTGCCCTACCCAGGTATGTGGGGAGTTTCTTGCTTTTTGGGAGGTCTGGGGTCTTCTGCCAGCGTTCAGTAGGTGTTCTGTAGGAGTTGTTCCACGTGTAGCTGTATTTCTGGTGTATCCGTGGGGAGGAAGGTGATCTCCGCGTCTTACTCTTCCGCCATCTTACCCGGAAGTCAGCAATCTTATTTTGCTTTCAAAATTGTTCTATAGCCTTGGATCCTTCTTCTTCTCCTAAATTAGCACTATCATCAGGGAAAATTCTAGTGGGCCTAGAATTCTAGGCTTGCCTTTCCTGTAGTTTCATAATCAAAGAAAAAACATTTCCACCCTTTTTTTGATGTTGATCGAAAATTTAGCAACACTTCTTTGCACTGTATTCAAATCCCAAAATATAAGCAAGCCTTCATGCACACAGGCTCACTGAAATGTCATAATTTTAAACTATGTATGACCTGGAACAATGACCTTTCCAGATACTCCAAAAAAGTCTTCCTAGGTGTTCAGACTTTTTCATTCCTACAACATCTTTTACACATGGTCGATTTGTGTCATAAGTTCTTCCTCACTCCCACTTCTGAGTATATATCCAAAGGAAACATCATCATGATTTGAAGAGATATCTGTACTCCCATGTTCATTGTAGCATTATGCACAAGAGCCAAGGTATGGAAACAACCTAAGTGTCCGCAGTAGATTAATGGATAAAGGAAATATGGTATATATATACAATAGAATATTATTCAACCTTAGAAAAGAAGAAAATCCTATCATTTAAGTCAACATGGATAAAACTGGAGGACACTATGCTAAGTGAAATAAGACAAAGACAAATAGTGCATGATGTCACTTATATGTGGACTCTAAAAAAATAATGAAATAAATCAACTCTTCCCTCCGTGGACATTTTTCTCAGCAGAATCTAGCAGCCTCTACTATGAGTCTTATCTTTTTTTTTATTGTTGTACCAGATCACAACCCCAGGGAACCTATGTATTTACCGATGTATATCTACATTATAGTTTACCATTGTTATTTTTCTTTGTAATTCATTCCTTCCACTTCTGGCATCAGAACCTCATTTTTACTTTGGAGAAGTCCTTGTGATTCAGGTAGGCTGTGTGTCTCCTCCCTAGGCTGTGTGACTTGGGGCTGGCTAGACACAGTGTTTTACATATACTCTATATGTCTTAAGTACTTATTTCTCTGGTTTCCATCATTTTCCCTCCAAATTTTTGTGTAGTTATTTTTTAATTGACATTTGTAATCCTTTCTTTTGTTTGACTAAGGTACTGTTCAACTGATCTTCTGAGTGCTTAATTTCAGCTTTTTTAATTCTAGAAGTTTCTTTTGGTTGCATTTCACAGACAATTTTTGCTGAAATTGTACATGTTGTCCTTTTCTTAATACATTAATCATAATTTTAAATAATAGTTTCATTGAGATATAATTTACTTTCCATATTATTTAAAGTGTACAATTTAATGTGTTATGCATCTACCACCACAATCAATTTTAGAACTTTCATCCACCCCCCAAAAGAAAAAGAATCTATTATAGGTCACTCACTCCCCCATTTCTCCAAACCCTAGGCAGCCACTAATATACTTTGTCTCTACAGATTTGTCTAGACTGGACATTGCATACAAATGGAATCATACAATTATTTAGCATGTTTTCAAGGTTCATCCATGTTGTAGCATGCATCAGTACTTGATGTCTTTTTATGGCTGAATAATATTCCATGGTGTGGATATTACTATGTTTCATTTATCCATTCACAGTAAATGGCCATTTGGGTTATTTCCACTTTGGGGCTCTTATGAATAATGCTGCTGTGGTTGGATTTAAGTGCAAGTTTTGTATGCAGGTCTAGATTTGTTTTTTCAATTAACAGACTGTTTCGGAGCAGTTTCTGGTTTACAGAAAAATTAAGCAGAAAGGAAAGAGTTCTCATACCTCCTTAGCTCTCTAGCCAGTTTCCCCTATTATTAACATCTTACATTAGCGTAATACATTTGTTATAGTTAATGAACCCATATTGATACATTATTACTAACTAATGTCCATGGTTTACTTTAGACTTCACTCTTTGTTTGGTACATTATATGATTTTTTGCCAAATGTGCAATAACCTGTATCCACCATTCCAGATCCATACACAGGAGTTTCTTTGCCTTTAAAATTCTGCGCTTCACCCATCCTTTTCTCCCTCCCCACAACCTCTGGCAACCACTGATCTTTTGACTGTCTCCACACTTTGGCCTTTTCCTAAAGTTCACATAGCTGCAATCATATAATATGCATGTAGCCTTTGCAGATTGGCTTTTATTCACTTAGCAATATGCATTTAAGCTTCTTCCATGTCTTTTCATGGCTTCATAGCCTTTTTTCTTTATTGCTCAATGCTATTCCTTTGTACCAATATACCATGGTTTGTTTATCCATTCCCCTATTGAAAAACATTTGGTTGATTTCAAGTTTTGGCAATTATGAAAGAAACTGCTATAAATATCCATGTGCAGGTTTTATGCGGACATAGCTTTTCAGTTCCTATGGGTAAATACCAAAGAGCATGATTACTCGATCACTGTATGGTAAAAGTATGTTTAGTTTTGTAAGAAACTGCCAAGTATCCTGCTAGCAGCAAATGAGAATTTCAGTTGTTCTGCATCGTCAACAACTTTGGTATTTCAGTATTTGGATTTTAGCTATTTGAATAGGTGTATAGTGGTATCTCATTATTGTTCTAATTTAAAATTCCCTGATGACATGGAATGTGTAGCATCTTTTCATATGCGTATTTGCCATGTGTCTATTTTCTTTGTTTAATCATAGTTGTTTTGTTTTTTAACCAAAGCCTACTAACTCTTGTCCTCCTTTTCTATTTATATTGTCTTTTTTCTTTCTTTCTTTTATTTTTTTTTTGAGCTTTTGATCATTTAGTCTTTTTTCTGGTATGTCCAATTATTTTTTCTATTAAAATTGGGCTTAACTTATTTTAGGAAACTATAAAGATACCTCCACATTCTGGATGTTGTTATTGTTCTCTTGAAAAGATTTCCTTTTGCCCATGGCAGACAGTTACTATAGGGACTGGAAACCTTAGTTCATTCTCAGTTTGAGCTCATTGAAAGCTGTTTTTCAGTCTGTGTGAAGGGTGCTCTATTTCTGTCTTGTCCTTCCTCTACAGGTGTTGGTTGCCCTTTGGGATTACCATGTGAAAGTTTGTATTCTCCCTATTCCCAACTACATTGGTATTTGTTAGGCTTTAAATGTAATGGTTCCCCCAGCCCCGTGAGACTAAGAATACGTGTAGCTTGTCATTCCATTAGTTGTTGCCTTTAGTTTGAGCTCTTGCCGTTTGGCTTCTGCGGTTACAGTCTTTTGAACTCCTTGGCTTTTCAGCTCCTAGGCTGTATGAGTTGAATCAGCAAATGCCCCAAGGAGAAAAGCTGCACCAAATGTCAAGCTTGCGTCTGCGTTTCCCTTCTCTACAGAACTTGGCCCACATGTCTTGGTGTCTCTCAAACATTCGGATGCTGGTGAACAGATGTTTTCTTACTTTATCCAAGTTTTCTAAAATTTCTTTAGACTTCCCCTGATCTTATGTTATTATTGAAGTATCATCTCAATTATCCTTAGGAAGAAAGTTTACAATTTTATATTTTATTTTTTTATTTTCTATATTACCTCAGTTTCTGTAGAGACCTTTTACCTGATAGTTCAGTCTAGTTCCTGTGTTACCAGTAAGATGGAGATAGGTGGAGGCTAAGAATATTGGGGGAAAATCACTGATGAATGATATGTCTCATTCTTTTTGTTTTTCCTCTCCTTATTTACTCTGGCAGCCTACATTTGTCCTTCTTGATTTGACCCAGTTGCCCAAATAAGCAACCCACTCTGGCAAAGACCTGACTTTACTCTCATAAATGTCTGCATGTTAGGATAAGCTAGATGATGAACACCATTCCAAAGTTCTTTGTGTGACCAGTCAGAATGGCCATCATCAAAAAATCTACAAACAATAAATGCTGGAGAGGCTGTGGAGAAAAGGGAACCCTCTTGCACTGCTGGTGGGAATGTACATTGATACAACCACTATGGAGTACAGTATGGAGGTTCCCTAAAAAACTAAAAATAGAACTAATGTACGACCCAGCAATCCCACTACTGGGCATATACCCTAAAAAAAAGTAATTAGAAGAGACATGTACCACCATGTTCATTGTGGCAGTATTTACAACCGCCAGGACATGGAAACAACCTAAGTGTCCATCGACAGATGAATGATAAAGATGTGGCACATATATACAATGGAATATTACTCAGCCATAAAAAGAAATGAAATTGAGTTATTTGCAGTGAGGTGGATGGACCTAGAGACTGTCATACAGAGTGAAGTAAGTCAGAAAGAGAAAAACAAATATCGTATGCTAACACAGATATATGGAATCTAAAAAAAAATTGTTCTGAAGAATCTAGGGGAAGGACTGGAATAAAGACGCAGACATAGAGAATGGACTTGAGGACATGGGGAGGGGAAAGGGTAAGTTGGGATGAAGTAACAGAGTGGCTTGGACATATATACACTCCCAAATGTAAAATAGATACTAGTGGGAGGCAGCGGCATAGCACAGGGAGATCAGCTCAGTGCTTTGTGACCACCTAGAGGGATGGGGTAGGGAGGGTGGGAGGGAGACACAAGAGGGAGGAGATATGGGGATATATGTATATGTATAGCTGATTCACTTTGCTATAAAGCAGAAACTAACGCAGCATTGTAAAGCAATTCTACTCCAATAAAGATGTTAAAAAAACAAAAAGTTAGAGAGTAGAAAAATTCAAAAGAATTGGCCACACTCCTCCAATAGATTCTCTAACCTTTAGCAGAACAGAATTCACACTGAATCTGGTTTATGAGTAAAAGACAAGTCAACTTTAAAGTGGATCATAGATGACAACATTTCTTTTCCATGTGCCTGCTTTGGAGCCATATTTCTGTTGACCACTCAAAACCTTCCTCTTGAGTATTCTGTGATATATTAGAACCAGGAATAAGGGATGTTAGTGCTGGAAGGGTCAGCCAGTGGTCTGCGATTTAATTCACATATCCCTTCTGCACCAGACTCTTAAGATCATTGAGTTAGCCTAAGAATTTTGAAGCTGTAGAATTCAAGACAGTACATTACAATATGCCAATATTACTATTCTCCTGCTCTGACATTCTCCACTGATGGACAGATGAAGGAGAAGGAAGGGCAGTCAGCAGTAACTGAGAGTAAATGAAACTGGAATATTATAATTCAGTATCATTTGAGTGACTGAATTGGCTGGCAGAGTGTTCTCCAGTTAAGGGTGAGGGAAGATTAATTCTGCACATGACACCACTACTGTGTTTATACAAGTCTACTGGGACAGTTGTTTGCCTTGAATTGTTTTCTTCATTCATTTCAGTCAGACAGTTGTGTTGACTGATTTTCCTTTTTGATGTATGAAATGACTGTGACAGAATTTACCATTTACTTTACACTAATGCACTGTAAAAATGATACATTCGTCAAATTGGATTGGCAGGTATGAAAATGTTTACCCCAGAACTAGATAGAAATATAATATTGCCTTCTACAGAAATGTAATCATATGCCCTGGATTCTGGGGAAATGTTCCAATTTTAACGATTTTACCACGTTTGAAAAATGTAGGGTCACTGATCCCATAGTAAAAATAAGAAGATCTGTGAAGTCCAGAAAAACATAGTTTTGTGTGACTCTGACAATCACATAACACAAAAGAAAAAAGTATTATGAGATAAATTTTACTGAGTTTCATACTTATCAAGAGGTGTTTCTATGTTAAACTTTTGAGTCTTATTCTAGAAGTTCTTTAGGAACAAACACTTCAAATATATTCATAGAAAACCCTCTATATTTGTAATTTCATTCTTCCAATATTGATAGTTACTATGACAGGCCATTTCTCCACGTCCCATCCCATGATTCTCTGCTCCTATTGAACATTTGGAAATTGGTGGCATGAGCAGGAAAGTGAAGCAGTTTTTGAGATTATTGAATAATGCTGATTTTATAAAGAATGCTTTATTCCATAGTTGACAAACTTATAATGGTACCGATGGTTGGATACTACTCTTAGAGATGAAAAAGCTCTTAAGGAACCTTCTGTATTCCATTCAACAATTTGTGTTCTTGTTCAAAGCAAAATTAATTCCTTCCAAAATGATCATATTACCTTAATTTTTAATCTTACAATAAGATTAAAAATTAAAATAATTAAAAATTAAAAATAAAATTAAAAATCGTAATTTTTAATCTTAAAATAATCTATCTGTGAGAATGGGAATTTTGGGTAGGAAAAAGTGACAGAAGATGGGACAAAAAAAGAATTCATAGAAAGACAAAACAGAATTTTTTAAATGGTGGCTACAAACTTCTGTTTCCAACTATATCAGTTTACCTTAGGAAAACGTACTAGAAAGGCCAGATAAATCATAAGCAACATTGGACTGTGAGCGTTAGAAAGCTACTGAGGTAGCCATGGCCTAGAAAAGTAAAATAGAGAAAGAAACTCACTGAAGTGAGAACAATATTCTGCACATGCTTTTCTAGCCCAGTCATTTAGAAACTACTGATGAAGAGCAAATGTCTGAGAAACCAAATGTGGTTCCTAAGAGGTAGAAAAGCCAGTAGATCTTAGGACAATGTCATAGGATTAAGGAAACCAGAGTTGGAATTGAGAAATAACAAGGCAGCTAGAATTTTAAGGACCAAAATCACAGAGAGAGTAAAGATTCAGAGAACAGAGCTGGATTCAGCAACAGTGTTCCCTTGCAGTATTTTCCATGTATAATAGGTAGATAAGGCAAGATGCTAAGAAGTCAAACAAAAGCTAACTGAAGTCAAAGCAAAGACTTAGTTGGCTCATAATGCTGAAGAGACAAAATTGGGGTTCAGAACCTATGAAAGATTTGTGGCCCAATGGAAAATGAATGATATGAATTAGGACATTGAAAGTCTCTACATATGTGTGTGTGTCTGTCTGTGTGTGTGTCTCTGTGTTTGTGTGTGTGTGTGTGTCTCTGTGTTAGGAAGGTTGAGGCAACATCTACATTGAACCTTATAAAGAAGGAAAATGAGTATGAAGTTGGTCCAGTGACTGAGGTGATCTTCCCCTCTGCTCCCTACCTAAGAACAGGAAATTCTCTCCTCAAGTAAATACAGTTGACCCTTGAACAATGTAGGGGGTAGAGACACTGACTCCCTGTGCAGTCAAAAATCCACATATAACTTTATGGTCGGCCCTTCTTATCTGTGGTTCTGAATCTGAGGTTTCAACCAACCACACATCATGTAGTACTGTATTACTTATTGAAAAAAAATCCATGTATAAGTGGATCTGTGCAGTTCAAACCCAGGTTGTTTAATGACTGTAATGTTATTCAGATTCTCTACAACTTGTCATATCCCA
>NW_028294769.1:0-102000 GCF_964341445.2 Mesoplodon mirus | reverse complement strand
TTGCTCACACAATCTCAACAATCCTCTCAGTCCCAAGTGTCCAGCCTTATGCCACATCCAGCTGTCAATTTAGACAGCGTCATTCCAGGTTTCATCAGAGACCCTTAAGGAATTGTAAAGAATTTCCCTGTTTTTCTGTTTTTTTTTGAAATTCCATTTTATAGTGGGTTTGAGCTGCTTCTCGCTGCCATGTGTATGTCAGTCTAGACACACTTGATTCCCTTACGGAGACATATCAATACTTAGGTTTTAAGATTCTTACTAGTCAGATATATTCTTCCGTGGGAAATATGGGGTTTTGAGTCCCTTTCACTGAGGAAGGTATAGGTAGGTCTTGTCTATTCCATAGTTGGTTTTTGGAAGGGTACCTGTGCTTATATCAAACTCTGGTTTTATGCATCACCCCACCTCTCCTTCCCCCTTAAGCAGGCATAAGAGTGTTTTCTAAATGTGAGACTTTGTTCTCTTTCCTAACTCAGTTCATGTGTAGCCATGTTTACAGGATCTTCATAAGTGATATCTTATGATACGTTTCTTTTTCTGTGTGACTTATTTCACTTAGAGTCATCATACCTGAATCCACTCATTTTGCTGCTACTGGTCTTATGACATTGAGTTCATGGCTGAGGGATAGTCCATCATACGTAAGTACCACAATTTTTTGAACCATTTTTATATTTCCTGCAATACTTAAGGTGTACCCAAGTTGACGTTCTTGTAAGCAGTGCAGCCCTAAATTTTGGGGTGGCTCTGTCTTATTGATTTTCAGTTTTCCCAAGGTATATTCCCTATACTGGAAGTGCCCTTGGCTCTGTAGCTCTGTTGATTACTTCTTTTACGGAACACAATGCACTCCTTCATAGAGGCAGTTGGCAATTTACATCCCGCCCATCAGCATTACAAGGCTCGCTGTTCTCCAGGGCCTGTCTTGCCTTTCTGGTTTTTACCCATTTTGTGGATTTCCCTTTTGACCGGTGGGAAGTGATACTTCTTTGTAGTGCAGATTTGCATTGCCCACTTGGTTGCTTGGCGAAAAAGGGCGTATGTGATTTCTCCTGATTATATTCAGGAGAAAATGCATATGCCCTATTTGGCCAAGTGCATCATTGACAAAGTTGTTTCCTCTACCTGTTCTTTCAAGGCAATTCCAACGTACCTCTTGAAATCTGTTTCCTGCTATTCTGCCTCGCTTTCAAGTCCGCCTCGTTGCCTTCACTCAACAGATTTTTGGATGATAGTTGTCCTTTTTTAATCTGCCTGTTTGTGAATTGCTGTGCCCCTGAGCTCCTTTTTTGAACTCGTTTTTGTGAGCTGAACGCAATTCCAAAAGACTGCTTCACGACCTATACTGGTTTACTGTGCTTGGCTGAGTCTTTGGTTAATTCTCCTTCCTGACATGAAATTAGAGTGACATGTGACCGTCCAAACGCCTAACAGCTAATCTCTCCGTGATTCTCCCTCTTCCCTTTCATCCTCTGCCAAATTGGCAACCTGGGCAAACTAGGAAGTTAAAGGGGCTGTTTCTCCAAGTTGGGAGATTGATAGTAAAGCAGTTGGAAAGTCAAACCAGAGCACCAGCAGAGGGACTATTAGTTGAGTTTTAGAAACCTTTCGTATTCACAGAGTGTACTTTCTCTAGGTTTCCCATACATGTTATATCTGTAGTAATATTCCCTTCTACCTGGAGAGTTGGGACCCATAGAATGGGTGCCACACATTATTGCTTTAAGGGGTCTGCATTTGCTCACCCAATCTCACCAATCCTCTCAGTCCGAAGTGTCCAGCCTTATGCCACATCCAGCTGTCGATGTAGATAGGGTCATTCCAGGTTTCGTCAAAGACCCTGAAGAAATTGTAAAGAATTTCCTCTTTTTTTGTGTGTTTGAAATTCCTTTTTATAGTGGGTGTGAGCTGATTCTCACTGCCATGTTTATGCCAGTCTAGAAACACTTGATTGCCTCATGGAGACATATCAATAAATAGGTTATAAGATTTTTACTAGTCAGATATATTACTCTGCAGGTAATATGGGGTTTTGAGTGCCTTTCACTGAGGTAGGTGTAGGTCTTGTCTATTCCATATATGATTTTTGGAAAGGTACATGTACTAATATCAAACTCTGGGTTTATGCATCACCCCACCTCTCCTTCCCCCTTAAGCAGGCATAAGAGTGTTTTCTAAATGTGAGACTCTGTTCTCTTTCCTAACTCAGTTCATGTGTAGCCATGTTTACAGGACCTTCATACGTGATATCTTATGATAAGTTTCTTTTTCTCTGTGACTTATTTCACTTAGAATTATCGTACCTAAATCCACTCATTTTGCTGCTACTGGTCTTATGACATTGATTTCATGGCTGAGGGATATTCCATCGTACATATGTACCCCAATTTCTTGAACCATTTTTATCTTTCCTGGGATATTTAAGATGTACACAAGTTGAGGTTCTTGTAAGCAGTGCTGCCCTAAATTTGGGGGGTGGCTCTGTCTTATTGATTTTCAGTTTTCCCAAGGTATATTCACTAGGCTGGAAGTGCCCTTGGCTCTGTAGCTCTGTTGTTTACTTGTTTTGGGGAACACAGTGCACTCCTCCAGAGAGGCAGTTGTCAATTTACGTCCCGCCCATCAGCATAACAAGGCTCCCAGTTCTCCAGGGGCTGTCTTGCCTTTCTGCTTTTTACACATTTTGCAGATATCCCTTTTGACTGGTTGGAGGTGATAATTCTTTGTAGTGCAGATTTGCATTGCCCGCTTGCTGGATGGCCAAAAATGGCGTATTCGTTTTCTCCTGAATATATACAGGAGAAAAGGAATACGCCCTTTTTGGCCAAGTGCATCATTGTCGAAGTTGTGCCCATCTTCCTGTGCTTTAAAGGTGATTCCAACGTACCTCTTGAAATCTGTTTGCTGCTATTCTGCCTCCCTTTCAAGTCTGCCTCGTTGCCTTCCATTAAACAGATATTTGGACGATAGTTGTCCTATATTTCTCTGCCAGTTTGTGAATTGCTCTTCCCCTGAGCTCCATTTTTCAACCCCTTTTTTTGTGAGTTGAATGCAAGTCCAAACTTTTGTTCAGGACCTATACTGGTGTCCGGTGGGTGGCTGAGACTTTGGTTATTTCTTCTTCCGGCCGGGAAATTAGAGGGACATGTTCCCGTCCAAATGCCTAACAGCTACTCTCTCATTGGTTCTCCCTCTTCCCTTTCATCCTCTGCCAAACTGGCAACCTGTGAGAACCAGGAGGTTAAAGGGGCTGTCTCTCCAAGTTGGGAGATTGATAGTAAAGCAGTTGGAAAGTCAAACCGGAGCACCAGGAGAGGGACTATTAGTTGAATTTTAGAGACCTTTCATATTCACTGTGTGTCCATTCTCTAGGTTTCCCGTACATGTTATAGCTGTAGTAATATTCCCTTCAACCTGGAGAGTTGGGACACATGGAATGTGTGCCATGCATTATTGCTTTAAAGGGTCTGCATTTGCTCACCCAATCTCACCAATCCTCTCATTCCCAAGTATCCAGCCTTATGCCACATCCAGCTGTCATTGTACATAGGGTCATTTCAGGTTTCATCAGAGACCTTGAAGGAATTGTAAGAAATTTCGCTGTTTTTTTGTTTTGTATTTGAAATTCCTTTTTATAGTGGGTTTGAGCTGATTCTCACTGCCATGTTTATGCCAGTCTAGACACACTTGATTAGCTTTCGGAGACATATCAATACATACGTTTTAAGATTCATACTAGTAAGATATATTACTCTGTGGTGAATATGGGGTGTTGAGTCCCTTTCACTGAGGAAGGTGTAGGTCTTGTCTATTCCGTATTTGGTTTTTGGAAAGGTACCTGTACTAATATCAAACTCTGATTTTATGCATCACCCCACCTCTCCTTCCCCCTTAAGCAGGCATAAGCGTGTTTTTTAAATGTGAGTCTCTGTTCTCTTTCCTAACTCAGTTCATGTGTAGCCATGTTTACAGGATCTTCATAAGTGATATCTTATGATAAGTTTCTTTTTCTGTGTGACTTATTTCACTTAGAATTATTGTACCTAAATCCACTCATTTTGCTGCTACTGGCCTTATGACATTGATTTCATGGCTGAGGGATATTCCATCGTACGTAAGTACCACAATTTCTTGAACCATTTTTATCTTTCCTGGGATATTTAAGGTGTACGCAAGTTGAGGTTTTTTTAAGCAGTGCAGCCCTGAATTTTGTTGTTGATCTGTCTTATTGATTTTCAGTTTTCCCAAGGTATATTCCCTAGACTGGAAGTGCCCTTGGCTCTGTAGCTCTGTTGTTTACTTGTTTTAGGGAACACAATGCACTCCTCAAGAGAGGCAGTTGGCAATTTACATCCCGCCCGTCAGCATAACAAGGCTCCCTGTTCTCCAGGGCCTGTCTTGCCTTTCTGGTTTTTACACTTTTTGCGGATGTCCCTTTTGACCGGTGGGAAGTGATACTTCTTGTATTGCTGATTTGCATTGCCCGCTTGTTTGCTTGTCCAAAAAGGGCATATGCGTTTTCTCCTGAATATATTCACGTGAAAACCCATATGCCCTTTATGGCCATTTCCATAATTTTCGTAGTTGTAATGCTTTTCCTGTGTTTAAAGGCGATTCCAATGTACCTCTTGAAATCTGTTTCATGCCATTCTTCCTCATTTTCCCTTCCACCTCGTGGCTTTCCCTGCACAGATTTTTGGCAGCGAGTAGTCCTTTATAACTCTGCAGGTTAGTGAATTGCTGTGGCCCTGAGCTCCATTTTTCAACTCGCGTTTTTGTGAGCGGACCGCAAATCAACAGTTTTGCTTCTAGACTTATACTGGTTCTGGGGGGCAGGCTGAGACTTTGGTTAATTCCTCTTTGTGACGGGAAATTAGAGAGACATGTGGCCGTCCAAATGCCTACAGCTACTCTCTCATTGGTTCTCTCTCTTCCCTTATATCCTGTGCACAATTTGCCAACTGTGTGAACCAGGAGGTTATAGTGGCTGTCTTTCCAAGTTGGGAGATTGATAGTAAAGCAGTTGGAATGTCAAACTGGAGTACAAGTAGAGTTTTAGAAACCTTTCACCATCAGATGGTTTCCATTCTCTAGGTTCCCATACACGTTATAACTGTAGTGATATTCCATTCTACCTGGAGAGTTGGGAACCATGGAATGAGTGGCAGGCATTATTGCTTTAAAGGGTCTGCATTTTTTCACCCAATCTCACCAATCCTCTCAGTCCCAAGTGACCAGCCTTATGCCACATCCAGCTGTCATTGTAGATAGGGTCATTCCAGGTTTCATCAGAACCCCTGAAGGTATTGTGTAAGAATTTTACTGTTTTTATGTTTTGTTTTGAAATTCATTTTTATAGTGGGTTTGAGCTGATTCTCACTGCCATGTTTATGTCGTTCTAGACACACTTGGTTCCCTTACGGAGACATATCAATACATAGGTTTTAAAATTCTTACTAGTCAGATATATTTCTCTGCGGGGAAAAAAGATGTTGAGGTCCGTTCACTGAGGAAGGAGTAGGGCTTGTCTCTTCTGTTTTTGGATTATGGAACGGTACCTGTGCTAATATCAATCTTATGTTTTGTGCATCTCCACACCTCTCTTTCCCCTTAAGCAAGCGTTAGATTGTTTTCTAAATCTGAGACTCTGTTCTCTTCCCTAAGTCAGTTCATAGGTAGCCATGTTTACATTCCTTTCATAAGTGATATCTTATGTCAGAATGCACCATGGCCGTTCTCATAATAATGCTCCATGTCCCCTGTCATCACAATGCACCATGCCCGGGTTATCACAATGCTCCATGTCCCTTGTCATCACAATTCTCCACGTCCTTGTCATCACAATGCTACATGACACTTCTCATCAAAATGTTACATGCTCTTGTCATCACAATTCTCCATCCACTTGACATTGCAATGTTCCATGCACTTGTCATCACAATGCTCCATGCACATGTCATCACAAAGCTCCATGCCCTTGTCATCACAATGCTCCATGACCCCTGTCATCACAATGCTCCCTGACACCTGTCATCACAATGCTTCATGCCCCATGTCATTACAGTGCTCCATGATGCTCGACATCACAATTACCCAAGGTCTTTTCATCACAATGCTCATTGGCCAATATCATCACAATGCTCCATGACCACTGTCATCATAACACTCCATGACACCTGACAACACAATGATTCGGGACTCTTGTCATCACAATGTTCAATTCCCTAGTCATCACAATGCTCCATGACACCTGTCATCACAATACTCCATGAACATTTTCAGCCCAATGTTCCATGACCCTTGTCATCACAATACTCCAAGCCATTGTCATCACAATGCTCCATTACCTTTGTCATCAGAATCCTCCATGATACTTGGCATCACAATGCTCCATGCCATTGTCATCACAATGGGCCATTACATATGTCATCACAATTCTCCCTGACACCTGTCTTCACAATATTGCATGACCTGGTCATCACAATGCTCCATGCCCTTGTCATCACAATGCGCCATTCCAACTGTCATCGCAAGAATCCTTGAAACTTTTTAGACCAATGCTCCATGCCCTTGTCATCACAATGCTCCATGCCCTTGTTATCACAATGCTCCATGACCCCTGTCATCACAATGCTCCGTGACTCCAGTCATCACAATGCTTCATGAACTTTGTCATCAGAGTTGTCCATGTCCTCATCATCAACAGTCTCTGTGACGTTTTTAACGACAATGCTCCATGAAGTTTTCATCACAATGCTCTTTGACCCTTGACATCACAATGCTCTATGCCTTTCTCAGCACAATGCTCCATGACCCTTGTCATCACAATGCTCCATGCGCTTGTTAGCACAATTCTTCATGACACATGTCATCTCAATGCACCATGCGCTTGTCATCACAGTGCTCCACAAACTTTTCATCACCATGCTGCATAAAACTTCTCATCACAATGCTCCATGCAATTCTCATCAAAATGCTCTCTCACCACTGATATCCCAATGCTACATCACTATTTGTCACAATACCCACTCACCCCTGTCATCACAATGTTCCATGACTCCTGTCATCACAATGATACATGCACTTATAATCACAATGTTCGATGACCCCTGCCATCACAATGTTCCATAACACCTGTCATCAAAATGCTCCATGACCCTTTTCATCAAAATGCTCCATGACACCTGACATAACAGTGTTCCATAAAACCTGTCATCAGAATGTTCCATGACATTTTTCATCAAATTGCTCCATGACCCTGTCATCAAAAAGCTCCCTGCCCTTCTCATCACAATGCACAATGCCCGTGCCATTAGAATGCTCCATGACTTTTGTCATCACAAAGATCCATGACCCTTGGAATCACAATGCTACATTTCATTGTCATCACAATGCTCAATGAACTTTTCATCACAATGCTCTTTGACCCTTGTCATCACAATGCTCTATGCCTTTCTCAGCAAAATGCTCCATGACCCTTGTCATCACAATGCTCAATACACTTGTCATCAAAATGCTCCCTGACACTTGTTGTTTGTATGCTCCTTGAACCATGTCATGACAAGGCTCCATGCGCTTTTCATCACAATGATCCATGCCCTTTTCATCACAATGCTCCTAGACACATATAATCAAAATGCTCCATGCCCTTGTCATCACAAAGCTCAAGGATGCATGCCATGAATATACTCCTTGGTCTTCTCCTCACAGTGCTCCATGCCCTTGTCATCACAATGTTCCAAGACAACTGTAATCACAATGCTCCATGCCCCTTTTCAGCAGTATGCTCCATGAGACTTTTCATCACAAGGCAACCATGGTTTTGTCATCACAATGCTCCAGGACCTTGTCATCACAAAGCTTCTCGAACTTGTCAAGAAAATTTTCAATGGCACTTGTCATCACAATGCGCCATTCCAACTATCATCACAATAATCCATGAAACTTATTAGACCAATGATCCATGCCCTCATCATCACAATGCTCCATGCCCTTGTTATCACAATGCTCCATGACCCCTGCCATTACAATGCTCTGTGACTCCAGTCATCACAGTGCTTCATGACCTTTTTCATCACAATGGTCCATGCCCTCGTCATCATCAGTCTCTGTGAGCATTTTAACCAAAATGCTCCATGAACTTTTCATCACGATGCTCTTTGACCCTTGTCATCACAATGCTCTATGCCTTTCTCAGCACAATGCTCCATGACCCTTGTCATCACAATGCTCCATGCGCTTGTCAGCACAATGCTCCATGACATATGTCATCAGAATGCTCCATGACCCCTGTCATCACAATGCTCCGTGACTCCAGTCATCTCAATGTTTCATAACGTTGGTCATCACAATGGTCCATGCCCGTGTCATCACAAGTCTCTGTGACCTTTGTAACTAAAATGCTCCATGAACTTTTCATCACAATTCTCTTTGACCCTTGTCATCACAATGTTCCATGTCTTTCTCAGAACAATGCTCCATGACCATTGTCTTCACAATATGCAACGCACATTTCATCACAACGGTCCACAACCTTGTCATTGCAATGCTCCATAAACCTTGTAATCACAATGCTCCATGCACTTCTCGTCAAAATGCTCTCTCACCAGAGATATCACAGTGTTCAGTCAATAGTCATCACAATGCTCCCTCACCCCTGTAATCATAATGATCCATGACCCTGTCATCACACTGCTACATTCCTTTATCATCACAATGTTCCATGAATGCTGACATCACAATGTTCCATAACACCTGTCATCAAAATGCTCCATGACCCTTTTCGTCCCAAAGCTCCAAGACCCCTGACATCACAATGTTCTATAACCCCTGCCATCAAAATATTCCATTACACTTTTCATCAAATTGCTGCATGACCCGGTCATCAAAATGCTCCCTGCCCTTCTCATCACAATGCATCATGCCCTTGTCATCAAAATGCTCCATGACTTGTCATCACAAAGCTCCACGACGCTTGGCATCACAATGCTCCATGTCATTGTCATCACAATGCTCCATGAAACCACTCATTACATTACTCAATGCCCTTGTCATCTGAAGGCTTCATGACACTTGTCATCATAATGCTCGATGCCCTTCTCATCACAATGCTCCATGCCCTTGTCATTACATTCCTGCATGACCCATGTATCATACTGTTCCGTGCCCTTGACCTCACAATGCTTCAGGCGCACTCTCGTCACAATAAACCATGAAAAATTTCATACCAATATTCCATGCCCTTCTCATCAAAATGCTCCATTACACCTGTCATAACAATGCACCATGACCCCTGCCATCACAATGTTCCACGGCCTAGTCATCACAAGGTTCCATGACACTTGTCAACACAATGATCAAGACCACTGAAATAACAATGCTCCATGCCCTTGTTATCACAGAGCTCCATGACGCATGACATCAGAATGTTCCATGGCCTTCTCATCACCATGCTCCATGCCCTTGTCATCACAATGCTCCAAGACCCTTGTAATCACAATGCTCCATGCCCCTATTCATCTCAATGCTCCATGAACCCTGTCATCACAATGCAGCATGCCCATCATCATAATGCTTCAGGCTATTGTCATCACAATGAAATCAATATTCTCCATGACATCTGTCATCAAAATGCTCCAAACCCTTGTGATCACAATGTTACATAACACTTATCATCAAAAAACCCCATGACGCTCATCTTCACAATTATCCAAGGCCTTCTCATCACAATGCTCCATGATCTTTGTCATCACAATGCTCAATACACTTGTCATCACAATGCTCCCTGACACTTGTCGTCAGTATGCTCCTTGAACCCTGTTATGACAAGGCTCCATGCTTTTTTCATCACAATGATCCATGCCGTTTTCATCACAATGCTCCAAGATCCCTCTAATAACAATGCTCCTTGCCCTTGTCATCAGAAAACACCATGACGCATGTCATCAGAATGCTCAATGGCCTTCTCATCACAATGCTCCATGCCCTAGTCATCACAATGCTCAAAGACCCCTGTAATCACAATGCTCCATGCCCCTTTTCATCAAAATGCTCCATAAGACTTGTCATCACAAGTCTCCATGCTACTCTCATCACAATGCTCCAGGACCTTGTCATCACCATGCTCCATTCCCTTGTCATCACAATGTTCCATGACGCCTGTCATCACAGTAATCCATGAATATTTTCAGCCCAATGCTCCACGACCTACTCATCACAATGCTCCATGGCCAATATCATCACAATTCTCCTTGACCACTGTCATCACAACACTCCATGACAACTGACAACACAATGATCTGGGACTCTTGTCATCCCATTGATCCATTCCCTAGTCATCACAATGCTCCCTGACACATGTCATCAGAATGCTCCTTGAACCCTGTCACGAAAAGGCTCCATGCCTTTTTCATCACAATGCGCCATGCCGTTTTCTTCACAATGCTCCATGCCATTGTCATCAAAATACTCCACAAGCTTGTCCTCAGAATGCTTCATGACCCTTGTCATCACAATTCTCCATGCACTTGTCAGCACAATGCTCCCTGACCCTTGTCTTCACAATGATCCAAGCCATTGTCATCACAATGCTCCATTACCTTGTCATCAGAATCCTCCATGACACTTGGCATCCCAGTGCTCCATGCCATTGTCATCACAATGGGCCATGACATACGTCATCACAATGCTCCCTAACACCTGTCTTCACAATACTGCATGACCTGGTCATCACAATGCTCCATAACCTTGTCATCACAATGTGCCATTCCAACTGTAATTGCAATAATCCATGAAAATAATTATACCAATGTTACATGCCCTTGTGATCACAATGCTCCATGCCCTTGTTATCACAATGCTCCATGATCCCTGTCATTACAAACCTCCGTGATTCCAGTCATCACAATGCTTCATGACCTTTGTCATCACAATGGTCCATGCCCTCGTCATCAACAGTCTCCTTGACATTTTTAACCACAATGCTTCATGAACATTTCATCACAATGCTCTTTGACCCTTGTCATCACAATGCTCCATGCACTTGTCAGCACAATGCTCCATGACACATTTCATCACAATGCACCATGCGCTTGCCATCACAGTGCTCCACAATCTTCTCATCACAATGCTCCTTAAAATTTGTCATCACAATGCTCCATGCACTTCTCATCAAAATGCTCTCTCACCACTGATATCACAATGCTACATCACTATGTGTCACAATACTCCCTCACCCCTGTCATCACAATGTTCCATGACTCCTTTCATCACAATGCTACATGCACTTATCATCACAATGTTCGATGACCCTTGACATCAAAATGTTCCATAACAACTGTTATCAAAATATTCCATGACACTTTTCATCAAATTGCTCCATGACCCTGTCATCAGAATGCTCCTTGCCCTTCTCATCACAATGCACAACGCCCTTGCCATCAAAATGCTCCATGACCTTTGTCATCACAAATATGCATGACCCTTGGCATCACAATGCTCCATGTCATTGTTATCACAATGCTCCATGAACGCTCTCATCACATTGCTCCATGCCTTTGTCTTCACAAAGCTCCATGACACGTCTTCAGATTGCTCCATGGCCTTGTCATTACAATGCTCCATGCCCTTGCCATCACAATGCTCCATTACCCCTGTCATAACAATGCCCCATGACCCCTGCCATCACGATGTTCCGTGGCCTTGTCATCACAAAGCTCCATGACGCATTTCATCAGAAAGTTCCATGGCCTTCTCATCACAATGCTCCATGCCCTTGTCATCACAATGCTCCAAGACCTTTGTAAACACAATGCTCCATGCCCCTTTTCATCTCAATGCTCCATGAACCCTGCCATCACAATGCACCATGGCCATCATCATAATGCTTCAGGCTATTGTCATCAAAATGAAATCAATATTCTCCATGACCTCTGTCATCATAATGCTCCAAACACTTGTGATCACAATGTTCCATAACACTTATCATCACAACAACCCATGACGCTAATCATCACAATTATCCATGGTCTTCTCTTCACAATGCTCCATGATCTTTGTCATCACAACGCTCAAAACACTTGTCATCACCATGCTCCCTGACACTTGTCGTCAGTATGCTCCTTGAACCCTGTCATGACAAGGCTCCATGCCTTTGTCATCACAAAAATCCATGCCCTTTTCATCACAATGCTCCAAGATCCCTGTAATCACAATGATCCATGCCCTTGTCATCAAATAGCTCCATGACGCATTTCATCAGAATGCTTCATGGACTTCTCATCATAATGCTCCATGCCCTTGTCATCACAATGCACCAAGACCCCTGTAATCACAATGCTCCATGCCCCTTTTCATCAGAATGCTCCATGAGACATGTCATCACAAGTCTCCATGGTCTTCTCCTCACAATGCTCCAGGACCTTTCCATCACCATGCTCCATTCCCTTGTCATCACAATGCTCCATGACCGCTGTCATCACAATAGTCCATGAATATTTTCAGCCCAATGCTCCACGACCTACTCATCACAATGCTCCATGGCCAATATCTTCAGAATGCTCCATGACCACTGTTATCACAACACTCCATGACAACTGACAACAATATGATATGGGACTCGTGTCATCACAATGCTCCATTCCCTAGGCATCACAAAGCTCCATGACCCCTGTCATCACAACACTCCATAAACATTTTCAGCCCAGTGCTCCATGACCCTTGTCATCACAATGATCCATGCCCTTGTCTTCCCAATGCTCCATGACCCCTGTATTCACAATGCTCCGTGACGCTTGTCATCACAGTGCTCCATGACACATGTCATCACAATGCTCCATGCCTTTGTCAGCAAAATGCTACAAGACCTTTCCATTACAATGCTCTATGCGCTTGTCATCAAAATACTCCATTTCCATTGTCATCACAATCCTCCATGAACCTTGGGATCACATTGCTTCATGCTTTTGTCATCACAATGCTCCACGCTCCTTGAAATCAAAATGATCCCTGACCTCTGTCATCACAATACTCGAAATCCTTGTGATCACAATGTTCCATAACACTTGTCATCACAATGCTCCATGATGCCTGTCATCACAATACTCCATGCCCTTTTCATCACAATGCTCCATGACCTTTGTCATCACAATTTTCAATACACTTGTAATCACAATGCTCCCTGACACTTGTCATCAGAATGCTCCTTGAACCCTGTCACGAAAAGGCTCCATGCCATTTTCATCACAATGCCCCATGCCGTTTTCATCAAAATGATCCATGCCATTGTCATCAAAATACTCCACAAGCTTGTCATCAGAATGCTCCAAGACAATTGTCATTACAATTCTCCACGCACCTGTCAGCACAATGCTCCCTGACCCTTGTCATCACAATGCTCCAAGCCATTGTCATCACAATGCTCCATTACTTTTGTCATCAGAATCCTCCATGACACTTGGCATCACAATGCTCCATGCAATTGTCATCACAATGGGCCATGACATATGTCATCACAATGCTCGCTGACACCTGTCTTCACAATAATGCTTGGCCTGGTCATCACAATGCTCCATGCCGTTGTCATCACAATGCGCCATTCTAACTGTCATTGCAATAATTCATGAAACATATTAGACCAATATTCCATGCCCTTGTCATCACAATGCTCCATGCCCTTGTTATCACAATGCTCCATGACCCCTGTCATCACAGTGCTCCGTGACTCCAATCATCACAATGCTTCATGACCTTTGTCATCACAATGGTCCATGCTCTGGTCATCAACAGTCTCTGTGACCTTTTTAACCACAACGCTCCATGAACTTTTCATCACAATGCTCTTTGACCCTTGTCATCACAATGCTCCATGTGCTTGGCAGCACAATGCTCCATGACACATGTCATCACAATGCACCATGTGCTTGTCATCACAGTGCTTCACAATCTTGTCATCACAATGCTCCATAAAATTTGTCATCACAATGCTCCATGCACTTCTCATCAAAATGCTCTCTCACCACTGATATCACAATGCTACATCACAATTTGTGACAATACTCCGTCACTCCTGTGATCCCAATGCTACATGCACTTATCATCAAAATGTTCGATGACCCCTGACATCACAATGTTCCATAACACCTGTCATCAAAATGTTCCATGACACTTTTCATCAAATTGCTCAAAGACCCTGTCATCAGAATGCTCCCTGCCTTTCTCATCACAATGCACAACGCCCTTGCCATCAAAATGCTCCATGACCTTTGTCATCACAAAGATCCATGACCCTTGGCATCACAGTGCTCCATGTTATTGTCATCACAATGCTCCATGCACGCTCTCATCACATTGCTCCATGCCCTTGTCTTCACAAAGCTCCATGACACGTCAACAGAATGCTCCATGGCCTTCACATCACAATGATCCATGCCCTTGCCATCACAATGCTCCATTACCACTGTCATAACAATGCTCCATGACCCCTGCCATCACGGTGTTCCATGGCCTTGTCATCACAAAGCTCCATGACCGTTCTCATCACAATGCTCCAAGAACCCTGTAATCACAATGCTCTATGCCCATTTTCATCTCAATGATCCATGAAACCTGTCATCACAGTGCACCATGTCCATCATCATAATGCTTCATGCTATTGTCATCACAATGAAATCAAAATGCTCCATGACCTCTGTCATAACAATGCTCCAAACCCTTGTGATCACAATATTCCAAAACACTTGTCATCACAATGCACCATGACGCTCGTCATCAAAATTATCCATGGTCTTCTCATCACAATGGTCCATGACCCTTGTCATCACAATGCTCAATACACTTGTCATCAAAATGCCCCCTGACACTTGTTGTCTGTATGCTCCTTGAACCCTGTCATGACAAGGCTCCATGCCTATTTCATCACAATGATCCATGCCGATTTCATCACAATGCTCAATACACTTGTCATCAAAATGCTCCCTGACACTTGTTGTCTGTATGCTCCTTGAACCATGTCATGACAAGGCTCCATGCCTATTTCATCACAATGATCCATGGCATTTTCAATACAGTGCTCCAAGACTCATGTAATCAAAATGCTCCATGCCCTTGTCATCACAAAGCTCGATGACGCATGCCATCAGAATGCTCCTTGGTCTTCTCCTCACAATGCTCCATGCCCTTGTCATCATAATGTTCCAAGACCGTTTTCATCAGTATGCTCCATGAGACTTGTCATCACAAGGCTCCATGGTTTTGTCATCACAATGCTCAAGGAACTTGTCATCACAATACTTCACGACCTTGTCATGAAAATTCTTAATGGCCATTGTCATCATAATGCTCCAAGCCCTAGTCATCACAATGCTCCATTATATTTGTCATCACAATCCTCCATTTCATTTGGCATCACAGTAATCCCTACCATTGTCATCTTAATGGACCATGACATATGTCCTCACAGTGCTCCCTGACACCTGTCTTCACAATACACCATGACCTTCTCTTCACAATGATCCATGCCCTTGTCATCACAATGCACCATGTCCACTGTCATCACAATAATCTATGAAACTTGTCAGACAAATGCTCCATGCTCCTGTCATCACAATGCTCCATGCCCTTGTCATCACAATGCTCCATGACTTGTCATCACAATCCTCCATGACCCATGACACATGTATCACAGTGTTCCATGCCCTAGTCATCACAATGCTCCAAGACCCCTGTAATAACTATGCTCCATGCCCCTTTTCATCAGAATGCTCCATGAGACTTGTCATCACAAGTCTCCATGGTCTTCTCCTCACAATGCTCCAGGACCTTGTCATCACCATGCTCCATTCCCTTGTCATCACAATGCTCCATGACCACTGTCATCACAATAATCCATGAATATTTTCAGCCCAATGCTCCAAGACCTATTCATCACAATGCTCCATGGCCAATATCATCACAATGCTCCATGACCACTGTCATCACAACACACCATGACAACCGACAACACAATGATCCGCGACTCTTATCATAACAATGCTCCATTCCATAGTCATCACAGTGCTCCATGACACCTGTCATTACAACACTCCATGAACATTTTCAGCCCAGTGCTCCATGACCCTTATCATCACAATGATCCATGCCCTTGTCATCCCAATGCTCCATGACCCCTGTATCCACAATGCTCCGTGACGCTAGTTATCACAGTGCTCCATGACACATGTCATCACAATGCTTCATGCCTTTGTCAGCAAAATGCTACATGACCTTGTCATTACAATGCTCTATGCGCTTGTCATCACAATACTCCATTTCCATTGTCATCACAATCCTCCAAGAAACTTGGGATCACATTGCTTCATGCCCTTGTCCCCACAATGCTCCATGCTCCTTGAAATCAAAATGTTCCATGACCTCCTTGCCCTGGTCATCACAATGCTCCATGCCCTTGTTATCACAATGCTCCATGACCCCTGCCATCACAATGCTCTGTGACTCCAGTCATCACAATTCTTCATGACCTTGTCACCACAATGGTCCATGCCCTCGTAATCATCATTCTCTGTGAGCATTTTAACCAAAATGATCCATGAATATTTCATCACAATGATCTTTGAACCTTGTCATCACAATGCTCTATGCCATTCTCAGCACAATGCTCCATGACCTTTGTCATCACAATGCTCCATGCGCTTGTCAGCACAATGCTCCATGACACGTCATCACAATGCTCCAGGACCCCTGTCATCACAATGCTCTCTGACTCCAGTCATCACAATGCTTCATAACGTTTGTCATCACAATGATCCATGCCCGTGTCATCACAAGGTATTGTGACTTTTGTAACCACAGTGCTCCATGAACTATTCATCACAATTCACAGTGACCCTTGTCATCACAATGCTCCATGTCTTTGTCATAACAATGCTCCATGACCATTGTCTTCACAATGTGCCACACGCATGTCATCACAACGGTCCACAACCTTGTCATTGCAATGCTCCAAAAACCTTGTAATCACAATGCTCCATGCACTTCTCATCAAAATGCTCTCTCACCAGAGATATCACAGTGTTCCATGACTAGTCATTACAATACTCCCTCACCCTTATAATCACAATGATCCATGACCCTGTCATCACACTGCTACATTCCCTTATCATCACAATGTTCCATGACCCCTGATATCACAATGGTCCATAACCCCTGTCATCAAAATGCTTCATGATCCTTTTCATCCCATAGAACCAAGACCCCTGACATCACAATGTTGTATAACACCTGCCATCAAAATATTCCATTACACTTTTCATCAAATTGCTGCATGGCCCGGTCATCAAAATGCTTCCTGCACTTCTCATCACAATGCACCATGCCCTTGTCATCAAAATGCTCCATGACTTGTCATCACAAAGCTCCATGACTCTTGGCATCACAATGCTCCATGTCATTGTCATCACAATGCTCCATGAACACTCTCATCACATTGCTCAATGCCCTTGTCATCACAAAGCTCCATGACACTTGTCATCACAATGCTCGATGCCCTTCTCATCACAATGCTCCATGCCCTTGTCATTACAATCCTGCATGACCCATGTATCATAGGGTTCCATACCCTTGTCATCACAATGCTCCATGCCCACTCTCATCACAATAATCCATGAAACATTTCAGACCAATGTTCCATGCCCTTCTCATCACAATGCTCCATTACCTCTGTCATAACAATGCACCATGACCCCTGACATCAAAATGTTCCACGGCCTAGTCATCACAAGGTTCCATGACACTTGTCATCACAATGCTGAAGGTCCCTGTAATCAAAATGCTCCACGCCCTTGTCATCACAAAGCTCCATGACGCATGTCATCAGAATGTTCCATGGCCTTCTTATCACAATGCTCCATGCCCTTGTCATCACAATGCTCCATGCCCCTTTTTCATCTCAATGCACCATGAAACCTACCATCACAATGCACCATGCCCATCATCATAATGCTTCAGGCTATTGTCATCACAATGAAATCAATATTCTCCATGACCTCTGTCATCATAATGCTCCAAACACTTGTGATCACAATGTTCCATAACACTTATCATCACAACACCCCATGACGCTCATCATCACAATTATCCATGGTCTACTCTTCACAATGCTCCATGATCTTTGTCATCACAATGCTCAATACACTTGTCATCACAATGCTCCCTGACACTTGTCGTCAGTATGCTCCTTGAACCCTGTCATGACAAGGCTCCATGCCTTTGGCATCACAATAATCCATGCCCTTTTCATCACAATGCTCCAAGAACCCTGTAATCACAATGATCCTTGCGATTGTCATCAAAAAGCTCCATGACGCATGTGATCAGAATGCATCATGGTCTTCTCATCATAATGCTCCATGCCCTTTTCATCACAATGCTCCAAGACCCCTGTAATCACAATGCTCCATGCCCCTTTTCATCAGAATGCTCCATGAGACTTGTCATCACAAGTCTCCATGGTCTTCTCCTCACAATGTTCCAGGACCTTGTCATCACCATGCTCCATTCCCTTGTCATCACAATGCTCCATGACAACTGTCATCACAATAGTCCATGAACATTTTCAGCCCAGTGCTCCACGACCTACTCATCACAATGCTCCCTGGCCAATATCATCACAATGCTCCATGACCACTGTCAGCACAACACTCCATGACAACTGACAACACAATGATCCGGGACTCTTGTCATCACAATGCTCCATTCCCTAGTCTTCACAATGCTCCATGACCCCTGTCATCACAACAATCCATGAACATTTTCAGCCCAGTGCTCCACGACCTACTCATCACAATGCTCCCTGGCCAATATCATCACAATGCTCCATGACCACTGTCAGCACAACACTCCATGACAACTGACAACACAATGATCCGGGACTCTTGTCATCACAATGCTCCATTCCCTAGTCTTCACAATGCTCCATGACCCCTGTCATCACAACAATCCATGAACATTTTCAGCCCAGTGCTCCATGACACTTGTCATCACAATGATCCATGCCCTTGTCATCCCAATGCTCCATGACCCGTGTATTCACAATACTCTGTGACGCTTGTCATCACAGTGCTCCATGACACATGTCATCACAATGCTCCATGCCTTTGTCAGCAAAATGCTAAATGACCTCTCCATTACAATGCTCTATGCGCTTGTCATCACAATACTCCATTACCATTGTCATCACAATCCTCCATGAACCTTGGGATCACATTGCTTCATGCCCTTGTCATCACAATGCTCCATGCTCCTTGAAATCAAAATGATCCATGACCTCTGTCATCACAATGCTCCAAACCCTTGTGATCACAATGTTCCATAACACTTGTCATCACAACGCTCCATGATGCCTGTCATCACAATACTCCATGCCCTTTTCATCACAATGCTCCAAGACCTTTGTCATCACAATTTTCAATACACTTGTCATCACAATGCTCCCTGACACTTGTCATCAGAATGCTCCTTGAACCCTGTCACGAAAAGGCTCCATGCCTTTTGCATCACAATGCCCCATGCCAATTCATCACAATGCTCCGTTCCATTGTCATCAAAATACTCCACAAGCTTGTCATCAGAATGCTCCATGACCCTTGTCATCACATTTCTCCATGCACTTGTCAGCACAATGCTCCCTTACCCTTGTCATCACAATGCTCCAAGCCATTGTCATCACAATGCTCCATTACCTTTGTCATCAGAATCCTCCATGACACTTGGCATCCCAATGCTCCATGCCATTGTCATCATAATGGGCCATTACATATGTCATCACAATGCTCCCTGACATCTGTCTTCACAATACTGCATGTCCTGGCCATCACAATGCTCCATACCCTTGTCATCACAATGTGCCATTACAACTGTCATCGCAATAATCCCTGAAACTTATTAGACAAATGCTCCATGCCCTGGTCATCACAATGCTCCATGCCCTTGTTATCACAATGCTCCATGAACCCTGCCGTCACAATGCTCTCTGACTCCAGTCCTCAAAATGCTTCATGACCTTTGTCACCACAATGGTCCATGCACTCGTCATCATCAGTCTCTGTGAGCTTTTTAACCAAAATGATCCATGAACTTTACATCACAATGCTCTTTGACCCTTGTCATCACAATGCTCTATGCCTTTCTCAACACAATGCTCCATGAAAATTGTCATCACAATGCTCCATGCGCTTGTCAGCACAATGCTCCATGACACATGTCATCACAAGCTCCATAACCCTTGTCATCACAATGCGCCATGCACTTGTCAGCACAATGCTCATTGACACATGCCATCACAATGCTCCATGAACCCTGTCATCACAATGCTCCGTGACTCCAGTCATCACAATGCTTCATAACGTTTGTCATCACAATGGTCCATGCCGGTGTCATCACAAGGCTCTGTGACCTTTTTATCCACAATCATCCATGAACTTTACATCACAATTCTCTGTGACCCTTGTCATCACAATGCTCCATGTTTTTGTCAGAACAATGCTCCATGACCATTGTCTTCACAATGTGCCACACGCATTTCATCACAACGGTCCACAACATTGTCATTGCAATGCTCCATAAACCTTGTAATCACAATGCTCCATGCACTTCTCATCAAAATGCTCTCTCACCAGGGATATCACAGTGTTCCATCACTAGTCATCACAATACTCCCTCACCCCTGTAAACAAAGTGTTCCATGATCCTGTCATCACACTGCTACATCCCCTTATCATCACAATGTTCCATGACCCATGTCATCAAAATGCTCCATGACCCTTTTCATCCGAAAGCTCCAAGACCCCTGATATCACAATGTTCTATAACCCCTGCCATCAAAATGTTCCATTACACTTTTCATCAAATTGCTGCATGACCTGGTCATCAAAATGCTCCCTGCCCTTCTCATCACAATGCCCCATGCGCTAGTCATCAAAATGGTCCATGACTTGTCATCACAAAGCTCCATGACCCTTGACATCACAATGCTCCATGTCCTTGTCATCACAATGCGCCATTCCTACTGTCATCACAATAATCCATGAAACATATTAGACCAATGTTCCATGCCCTTGTCATCACAATGCTCCATGCCCTTGTTTTCACAATGCTCCATGCGCTTGTCAGCACAATGCTCCATGACACATGTCATCACAATGCTCCATAACCCCTATCATCACAATGATCCATGACTCCAGTCATCTCAATGCTTCAAAACGTTTGTCATCACAATGGTCCATTCCCGTGTCATGACAAGACTCTGTGACATTTGTAAACACAATGCTCCATGAACATTTCATCACAATTCTCTGTGACCCTTGTCATCACAATGCTCCATGTCTTTGTCAGAACAATGCTTCATGACCATTGTCTTCACAATGTTCCACGTGCATTTCATCACAACGGTCCACAACCTTGTCATTGCAATGCTCCATAATACTTGTAATCACAATGGTCCATGCACTTCTCATCAAAATGCTCTCTCACCAGAAATATCACAGTGTTCCATGACTAGTCATCACAATACACCCTCACCCCTGGAATCACAATGTTCCATGACCCTGTCATCACACTGCTACATCCACTTATCATCACAATGTTCCATGACCCCTGACATCACAATGTTCCATAACCCCTGTAATCAAAATGCTCCATGATCCTTTTCATCCCAAAGCTCCAAGACCCCTGACATCACAATGTTCTATAACACCTGCCATCAAAATATTCCATTACACTTTTCATCAAATTGCTGCATGGCCCGGACATCAAAATGCTCCCTGCACTTCTCATCACAATGCACCATGCCCTTGTCATCAAAATGCTCCATGACTTGTCATCACAAAACTCCATGACCCTTGGCATCACAATGCTCCATGCCGTTGTCATCACAATGCTCCATGAACCCTCTCATAACATTGCTCAATGCCCTTGTCATCACAAAGCTCCATGACACTTGTCATCACAATGCTCGATGCCCTTCTCATTGCAATGCTCCATGCCCTTGTCATTACAATCCTGCATGACCCATGTATCATAGTGTTCCGTACCCTTGTCATCACAATGCTCCATGCCCACTCTCATCACAATAATCCATGAAACATTTCAGACCAATGTTCCATGCCCTTCTCATCACAATGCTCCATTACCTCTGTCATAACAATGCACCATGACCCCTGCCATCACAATGTTCCACGGCCTAGTTATCACAAGGTTCCATGACACTTGTCATCACAATGCTGAAGGCCCCTGTAATCACAATGCTCCTTGCTCTTGTCATCACAAAGCTCCATGACGCATGCCATCAGAAAGTTCCATGGCCTTCTCATCACAATGCTCCATGCCCGTGTCATCACAATGCTCCAAGACCTTTGTAAACACAATGCTCCATGCCCCTTTTCATCTCAATGCTCCATGAACCCTGCCATCACAATGCACCATGCCCATCATCATAATGCTTCAGGCTATTGTCATCACAATGAAATAAATATTCTCCATGACCTCTGTCATCATAATGCTCCAAACACTTGTGATCACAATGTTCCAAAACACTTATCATCACAACACCCCATGACGCTCATCATCACAATTATCCATGGTCTTCTCTTTACAATTCTCCATGATCTTTGTCATCACAATGCTCAATACACTTGTCATCACAATGCTCCCTGACACTTGTCGTCAGTATGCTCCTTGAACCCTATCATGACAAGGCTCCATGCCTTTGTCATCACAATGATCCGTGCCCTTTTCATCACAATGCTCCAAGATCCCTGTAATCATAATGATCCATGTCCTTGTCATCAAAATGCTCCATGACGCATGTCATCAGAATGCTTCATGGCCATCTCATCATAATGCTCCATGCCCTTGTCATCACAATGCTCCAAGACCCGTGTAATCACAATGCTCCTTGCCCCTTTTCATCAGAATGCTCCATGAGATTGTCATCAGAAGTCTCCATGGTCTTCTCCTCACAATGCTCCTGGACCTTGTCATCATCATGCTCCATTCCCTTGTCATCACAATGCTCCATGACCCCTGTCATCACAGTAGTCCATTAACATTTTCAGCCCAATGCTCCACGACCTACTCATCGCAATGCTCCATGACCCCTGTCATCACAGTGCTATATCCCCTTATCAGCACAATGTTCCTTGATCCCTTACATCACAATGTTCCATAACCCCTGTCAGCAAAATGCTCCATGACCCTTTTCATCCCAAAGCTCCATGATCCCTGGCATCACAATGTTCTATAACCCCTGTCATCAAAATATTCCATTACACTTTTCATCAAATTGCTGCATGACCCTGTCATCAAAATGCTCCCTGTCCTTCTCATCCCAATGCACCACACACTTGTCATCAAAATGCTCCCTGACCTTTGTCATCACAAAGCTCCATGACCCTTGGCATCACAATGCTCCATGTCATTGTCATCACAATGCTCCATGAACCCTCTCATCACATTGCTTCATGCCCTTGTCATCACAATGCTCCATGCTCCTTGAAATCAAAATGATCCATGACCTCTGTCATCACAATACTCCAAACCATTGTGATAACAATGTTCCATAACACTTGTCATCACAACACTCCATAATGCCTGTCATCACAATACTCCATGCCCTTTTCATTACAATGCACCATGACCTTTGTCATCACAATTCGCAATACACTTGTCATCACAATGCTCCATGACACTTGTCGTCAGAATGCTCCTTGAACCATGTCACGAAAGGTTCCATGACTTTTTCATCACAATGCCCCTTGCCGTTTTCATCACAATGTTCCAAGTCATTGTCATCAAAATACTCCAAAGCTTGTCATCAGAATGCTACATGACTCTTGTCATAATAATTCTCTATGCACTTGTCAGCAAAATGCTCCCTGACACTTGTCATCACAATGTTCCAAGCCATTGTCATCACAATGCTCCATTACATTTGTCATCAGAATCCTCCATGACACTTGGCATCACAATGCTCCATGCCATTGTCATCACAATGGGCCATTACATATGTCATCACAATGTGCCCTGACACCTCTCTTTACAATACTGCATGACCTGGTCATCACAATGCTCTATGCCCTTTTCATCACAAATCGCCATTCCAACTCTCATCGCAATAATTCATGAAACTTATTAGACCAATGCTCCATGCCCTTGTCATCACAATGCTCCATGCCCTTGTTATCACAGTGATCCATGACCCATGTCATCACAATGTTCTGTGATTCCAGTCATCACAATGCATCATGACCTTTGTCATCACAATGGTCCATGCCCTCATCATCAACAGTCTCTGTGACCTTCTTAAGCACAATGCTCCATTAACGTTTCATCACAATGCTCTTTGACCCTTTACATCGCAATACTCCATGAACGTTTTCACCCCAATGCTCCATGACCTTCTCATCACCATGCTCCATGACCAATATCATCACAATGGTCCATGACCACTGTCGTCAAAAAACTCCATGACACCTGACAACACAATGATCTGGGACTTTTGTCATCACAATGCTCCATTCCCTAGCCATCACAATGCTCCATGAACCCTGTCATCAACATACTCCATGAATATTTTCAGCCCAATGCTCCATGACCCTTGTCATCACAATGATACATGAAATTTGGGATCACATTGCTTCATGCCCTTGTCATCACAATGCTCCATGCTACTTGAAATCAAAATGATCCATGACCTCTGTCATCACAATGCTCCAAACCCTTGTGATCACAATGTTCCATAACACTTGTCATCACAATGCTCCATGATGCCTCTCATCACAATACTCCATGCCCTTTTCATCACAATACTCCATGACTTTGTCATCACAATTCTCAATACACTTGTCATCACAATGCTCCCTGACACTTGTCATTAGAATGCTCCTTGAACCGTGTCATGAAACGTCTCCATGCCTTTTTCATTACAAGGCCCCATGCCATTTTCATCACAATGCTCCATGCCATTGTCATCAAAATACTCCACAAGCTTGTCATCAGAATGCTCCATGACAGTTGTCATCACAATTCTCCATGCACTTGTCAGCACGATGCTCCCTTACCCTTGTCATCACAGTGCTCCAAGCCATTGTCATCACAAAACTCCATTGCCTTTGTCATCAGAATCCTCCAGGACACTTGGCATCACAATGCTCCATGCCATTGTCATCACAATGGGCCATTACATATGTCATCACAATGCTCCCTGACATCTGTCTTCACCATATTCCATGACCTTCTCATCACAATGCTCCATGCCCTTGTCATCACAATGTTTTTAGACCCATGTAATCACTATGGTCCATGCCCCTTTTCATCAGTATGCTCTGTGAGATTTGTCATCACAAGGCTCCATGGTTTTCTCATCAAAATGCTCCAGGAATTTTTATCACAATGCTTCATAACCTTGTTATGAAAATTCTCAATGGCCCTTGTCATCATAATGCTCCAAGCCCTAGTCATCACAATGCTCCATTATATTTTCTATCACAATCCTCCATTACATTTCGCATCACAATGCTCCATTACAGTGTCATCGCAATGGACCATGACATATGTCATCACAATGCTCGCTAACATCTGTCTTCACCATATTCCATGACATTCTCATCACAATGCTCCATGCCCTTGTCATCACAATGCACCATGTCCACAGTCATCACAATAATCTAAGCAACATATCAGACCAATTTTTCATGCCCGTGTCATCACAATGCTCCATGCCCTTGTCATCACAATGCTCCATGACCCCTGTATTCACAATACTCCGTGACGCTTGTCATCCCAGTGCTCCATCACACCGGTCATCACAATGCTCCATGCCTTTGTCAGCAAAATGCTACATGAACTTTTCATTACAATGCTCTATGTGCTTGTCATCACAGTACTCCATTAACATTTTCATCACAATCCTCCATGAACCTTGGAATCACATTGCTTCATGCCCTTGTCATCACAATGCTCCATGATCCTTGAAATCAAAATGATCCGTGACCTCTGGCATCACAATTCTTCAAACCCTTGTGATCACAATGTTCCATAACACTTGTCATCACAACGCTCCATGATGCATGTCATCACAATATTCCATGCCCTTTTCATAACAATGCTCCGTGACCCTTGTCATCACAATGCTCCATGCCTTTGTCATTAAAATGCTCCATGACCATTGTCATCACAATGTGCCATGCGCTTTTCATCCCAACGGTCCAAAAATTTGTCATCACAATGCACCATAAAAATTGTAATCACAATGCTGCATGCCCTTCTCATCACAATGCTCCATAACACCTGTCATAACAATGCTCCATGACCCCTGCCATCACAATGTTCCACGGCCTTGTCATCACAAGGCTCCATGACACTTGTCATCACAATGCTCCAAGACCCCTTTAATCACAATGCTCCATGCCGTTGTCATCACAAAGCTCCATGACTCATGTCATTAGAATGTTCCATGGCCGTCTCATCAAAATGCCGCATGCCCTTGTCATCACAATGCTCCAAAACCCCTGTAAACACACTGCTCCATGCGCCTTTTCATCTCAATGCTCCATGAACCCTGTCATCACAACACTCCATGACACGTGACAACACAATGATCCGGGACTCTTGTCATCACAGTGCTCCAAGACCCCTGTAATCAAAATGCTCCATGACCCCTGTCATCACAATACTCCATGAACATTTTCAGCCCAATGCTCCATGACATTTGTCATCACAATTATCCATGCACTTGTCATCCCAATGATCCATGACCTCTGTATTAAAAATGCTCCGTGACAATTGTGTCACAGTTCTCCATGACACCTGTCATCACAATGCTCCATGCCATTCTCATGAAAATTCTACATGACCTTGTCATTACAATGCTCTATGCGCTTGTCATCACAATGCTCGAAGACCCCTGTAATCACAATGCTACATGCCACTTTTCATCTCAATGCTCCATGAACTCTGTCATCTCAATGCACCATGCCCATCATCATAATGCTTCAGGCTATTGTCATCACGATGAAATCAAAATTCTCCATGACCTCTGTCATCATAATGCTCCAAAGCCTTGTGATCACAATGTTCCATATCACTTATAATAACAACACCCCATGACGATCATCATCACAATTATCTATGGCCTTCTCATCACCATGCTCCATGACCTTTGTCATCACAATTCTCAATACACTTGTCATCACAATGCTCCCTGACACTTGTCATCAGAATGCTCCTTGAACCCTCCCACGAAAAGGCTGCATGCCATTTTCATCACATTGCCCCATGCCGTTTTCATCACAATGCTCCATGCCATTGTCATCAAAATACTCCAGAAGATTTTCATCAGTATGCTCCATGACACTTGTCATCACAATTCTCCGTGCACTTGTCAGCACAATGCTCCCTGACCCTTGTCATCACAATGCCCCAAGCCATTGTCATAACAATGCTCCATTACCTTTGTCATCAGAATCTTTCATGAAACTTGGCATCACAATGCTCCATGCCATTTTCATCACAATGGGCCATTACATATGTCATCACAATGCTCCCTGACACTTCTCTTCACAATACTGCATGAGCTGGTCATCACAATGCTCCATGCCCTTGTCATCACAATGCGCCATTCCAAATGTCATCGCAATAATCCATGAAATATATTAGACCAATGCTCCATGCCCTTGTCATCACAATGCTCCATGCCCTTGTTATCACAATGCTCCATGACCCCTGTCATCACCATTTTCCGTGACTCCAGTCATCACAATGCTTCATGACCTTTGTTATCACAATGGTCCATTAACTCATCATCAAGAGTCTCTGTGACCTTTTTAACCACAATGTTCCATGAACTTTTCATCACAATGCTCTTTGACCCTTGTCATCACAATGATCTACGCCTTTCTCAGCACAATGCTCTATGCCCTTGTCATCACAATGCTCTGTGACTCCAGTCATCACAATGCTTCATAACATTTGTCATCACAATGGTCCATGTCCGTGTCATCACAAGGCTTTGTGACATTTTTAACCACAATGCTTCATGAAGTTTTCATCACAATGCTCCGTGACACTTGTCATCACAGTGCTCCATGCCTTTGTCAGAAAAATGCTCCGTGACCCTTGTCATCACAATGTACCACGCGCTTTTTATCCCAAAGGTCCACAGATTTGTCATCGCAATGCTCCATAAAACTTGTAATCACAATGCTCCATGCCGTTCTCATCACAATGCTCCATTACCCCTGTCATAACAATGCTCCTTGACCTCTGCCATCACAATGTTCCACGGCCTTGTCATCACAAAGCTCCATGACCCTTGTCATCATAATGCTCCAAGACCCCTGTAATCACAATGATCCATGCCCTTGTCATCACAAAGCACCATGACACATGTCATCAGAATGTTCCATGTCCTTCTCATCAAAATGCTCCATGCCCTTGTCATCACAATGCTCCAAGACCCCTGTAATCAAAATGCTCCATGCCCCTTTTCATCTCAATGCTCCATGAACTCTGTCATCACAATGCATCATGCCCATCATCATAATGCTTCCGGCTATTGTCAGCACAATGAAATCAAAATTCTCCATGATCTCTGTCATCACAATGCTCCATGACCCCTGTCATCACAATACTCCATGAACATTTTCAGCCCAATGCTCCATGACCCTTGTCATCACAATGATCCATGACCCCTGTATTCAGAATGTTCCATGACACATGTCATCACTGTGCTCCATGACATCTGTCATCACAGTGCTCCATGCCTTTGTCTGCAGAATTCTACATGATCTTGTCATTACAATGCTCTATGTGCTTGTCATCACAATGCTACAAGAACCCTGTAATCACAATGCTCCATGCCCCTTTTCATCTCAATGCTCCATGAAGCCTGTCATCACAATGCACCATGCCCATCATCATAATGCTTCAGGCTATTGTCATTAAAATGAAATCAAAAGTCTCCATGACCTCTGTCATCATAATGCTCCAAACACTTGTGATCACAATGTTCCATAACATTTATCATCACAACACCCCATGACCATCATCACAATTATCCTTGGTATTGTGATCACAATGCTCCCTGACCTTTGTCATCACATTGCTCAATACACTTGTCTTCACAATGCTCCCTGACACATGTCTTCAGTATGCTCCTTGAACCCTGTCATGACAAGGCTCCATGCCTTTTTCACCACAATGATCCATGCCCTTTTCATCACAATGCTCCAAGGCCCCTGTAATCACAATGCTCCATGCCCTTGTCATCAAAAAGCTCCATGAGGCATGTCATCAGAATGCTCCAAGGCCATTTCCTCACAATGCTCCATGGCATTGTCATCACAATGCTCCATGTACCCTCTCATCACATTGCTCCATGCCCTTGTCATTACAATCCTACATGACCCATGTATCACATTGTTCTGTGCCCTTGTCATCACAATGCTCCAGTCCTCTCTCATCACAATAATCTATGAAATATTTCAAACCAATGCTCAATGCCCTTCTCATCACAATGCTCTATTACCTCTGTCATAACAATGCACCATGACCACTGGCATCACAATGTTCCACGGCTTTGTCATCACAAGGCTCCATGACCCTTGTCATCACAATGCTCCAAGAAACATGTAATCAAAATTCTCCAAGCCCTTGTCATAACAAAGCTCCATGATGCATGTATCAGAAGGTTCCATGGCCTTCTCATCACAATGCTCCATGCCCTTGTCATCACAATACTCCAAGACCCCTGTAAACACTATGATCCATGCCCATTTTCATCTCAATGCTCCATGAACTCTGTCATCACAATGCACCATGCCCATCATCATAATTCTTCAGGCTATTGTCACTACAATGAAATCCAAATTCTCCATGACCTCTGTCATCATAATGCTCCAAACCCTTGTGATCACAATGTTCCATAACACTTATAATCACAACACCCCATGACGATCATCATCACAGTTATCCATGGTCTTCTCATCACAAAGCTCCATGATCATTGTCATCAAAATGCTCAATACACTTGTTATCACAATACTCCCTGACACCTGTCGTCAGTATGCTCCTTGAAACCTGTGATGACAAGGCTCCATGCCTTTTACATCACAATGATCCATGCCTTTTCATCACAATGCTCCAAGACCCCTGTTATCACAATGCTCCATGGCCTTGTCAGCACAAAGCTCCATGACGCATGTCATCAGAATTCTCCATGGCCTTCTCCTCAAAATGCTCCATGCCCTTGTCATCACAATGCTCCAAGACCACTGTAATCACAATGCTCCATGCCCTTTTTCATTAGAATGCTCCATGAGACTTGTCATCACAAGTCTCCATGGTCATCTCATCACAGTGCTCCAGGACATTGTCATCACCATGCTCTATTCCCTTGTCATCACAATGCTCCATGACCACTGTCATTACAATGATCCGTGACTCCATTCATCACAATGCTTCATAACATTTGTCATCACAATGCTCCATGCCCACGTCATCACAAGGCTCTGTGTCGTTTGTAACCACAATGCTCCATGAACATTTCATCACAATGCTCCGTGACCCTTGTCATCACAATGCTCCATGCCTTTGTCAAAAAAATGCTCCATGACCCTTTTCATCACAATTTGCCACGCACTTTTCATCACAACGGTCCACAATTTTCTCATTGCAATGCTCCATAAACCTTGTAATCACAATGCTCCATGCCCTTCTCATCACAATGCTCCATTACCCCTGTCATAACAGTGCTCCATGACCCCATCCATCACGATGTTCCATGGCCTTGTCATCACAAGGCTCCATGACACTTGTCATCACAATGCTCCAAGACCCCTATAATCACAATGCTCCATGCCCTTGTCATCACAAAGCACCATGACACATGTCATCAGAATGTTCCATGGACTTCTCATTAAATGCTCCATGCCCCTGTCATCACAGTGCTCCAAGACACCTGTAATCACAATGCTCCATGCCCCTATTCATCTCCATGCTCCATGAACCCTGTCATCACAATGCATCATGCCCATCATCATATTGCTTCCGGCTATTGTCAGCACAATGAAATCAAAATTCTCCTTGACCTCTGTCATCACAAAGCTCCATGACCCCTGTCATCACAATACTCCATGAACATTTTCAGCCCACTGCTCCATGACACTTGTCATCACAATGATCCATGCCCTTGTCATCCCAATGCTCTATGACCCCTGAATTCACAATGCTCCTTGACGCTTGTCATCACAGTGCTCCATGACACCTGTCATGACAATGCACCATGACTTTGTCAGCAAAATGCTACATGACCTTGTCATTACAATTCTCTATGTGCTTGTCATCAAAATACTCCATTTCCATTGTCATCACAATCCTCCATGAACCTTGGGATCACATTGCTTCATGCCCTTGTCATCACAATGCTCCATGCTCCTTGAAATCAAAATGATCCATGACCTCTGTCATCACAATGCTCCAAACCATTGTGATCCCAAAGTTCCATAACACTTGTCATCACAATGCTCCATGATGACTGTCATCACAAAATTCCATGCCCTTTTCATCACAATGCTCCATGACCTTTGTCATCACAATGCTCAGTTCACTTGTCATCAAAATGCTCCCTGACACTTGTCATCAGAATGCTCCTTCAACCCTGTCACGAAAAGGCTCCATGCCATTTTCATCACAATGCCCCATGCCGTTTTCATCACAATGCTCCGTGACCATTGTCATCAAAATGCTCCATGCCTTTGTTTGAAAAATGTTCCATGACCCTTGTCATCACAATGTGCCATTCGCTTTTCATCACAATCGTCCAGAAGTTTGTCATTGCAATGCTCCATAAACCTTGTAATCACAATGTTCAATACACTTCTCATCAAAATGCTCTCTCACCAGAGATATCACAGTGTTTCATCACTAGTCGTCACAATACTCCCTCACCCCTGTAATCACAATGTCCCATGACCCCTGTCATCACAATGCTACATCCCCTTATCATCACAATGTTCCTTGACCCCTGACATCACAATGTTCTATAACCCCTGTCATCAAAATGTTCCAATACACTTTTCATCAAATTGCTGCATGACCCTGGCATCAAAATACTCCCTGCCATTCTCATCACAATGCACCATGCACTTGTCATCAAAATGCTCCATGACCTTTGTCATCACAAAGCTCCATGACCCTTGGCATCACAATGCTCCATGTCATTGTCATCATAATGCTCCATGAACCCTCTCATCACATTTATCCATACCCTAGTCATCACAAAGCTCCATGACAATTGTAATCACAATGCTCGATGCCCTTCTCATCACAATGCCCCATGCCCTTGTCATTACAATCCTCCATGACCCATGTATCACAGTGTTCCATGCCCTTATCGTCACAATGCTCTAAGCCCACTCTCATCACAATAATCCATGAATCATTTCAGATCAATGCTCCATGCCCTTCTCATCACAATGCTCCTTTACCTCTGTCATAACTATGCTCCATGACACCTGCCATCACAATGTTCCACGGCCTTGTCATCACAAGTCTCCATGACACTTGTCATCACATTGCTCCACGACCCATCTAATCAAAATGCTCCATGCCCTTGTCATCAAAAAGCTACATGACGCATGTCATCAGAATGTTCCGTGGCCCTGTCATCAAAATTCTCCATGCCCTTGTCATCACAATGCTCCAAGACCCTTGTAATCAAAATGCTCCATGCGTCTTTTCATCTCAATGCTGCATGAAACCTGTCATCACAATGAACCATGCCCATCATCATAATGCTTCAGGCTATTGTCATCACAATGAAATCAAAATGCTCCATGACCTCTGTCATCACAATGCTACAAACCCTGGTGATCACAATGTACCATAACACTTATCATCACAACACCCCTTGACGCTCATCATCACAATTATCCATGGTCTTCTCATCACAATGCTCCATGACCTTTGTCATCACAATGCTTAATACACTTGTTATCACAATGCTCCCTGACACTTGTCATCAGTATGCTCCATTAACCCTGTCATGACACGTCTCCATGCCTTTTTCATCACAATGATCCATGCCATTTTAATCACAATGCTCCAAGACACCTGTAATCACAATGCTCCATACCCTTGTCATCATAAAGCTCAATGATGCATGTCATCAGAATGCTCCATGGCCTTCTCATCACAATGCTCCATGCCCTTGTCATCACAATGCTCCAAGACCCCTGTAATCACAATGTTCCATGTCCCTTTTCATCAGAATGCTCCATGAGACTTGTCATCACAAGTTTCCATTGTCTTCTCATCAAAGTGCTCCAGGAACTTGTCATCAAAATGCTCCATGATCCCTGTCATCACAATACTCCATGAACTTTTTCAGCCCAATGCTCCATGACCTTCTAATCAAAATGCTCTATGACCCCTGTCATCACAATACTCCATGAATATTTTCAGCCCAATACTCCATGACACTTGTCATCACAATGATCCATGACCTTGTCATCCCAATGCTCCATGACCCCTGTATTCACAATGCTTCGTGACGCTTGTCATCACAGTGCTCCATGACACCTGTCATCACAATGCTCCATGACTTTGTAAGCAAAATGCTACATGACCTTGTCATTACAATGCTCTATGTGCTTGTCATCAAAATACTCCATTTCCATTGTCATCACAATCCTCCATGAACCTTGGGATCACATTGCTTCATGCCCTTGTCATCACAATGCTCCATGCTCCTTGAAATCAAAATGATCCATGACCTCTGTCTTCACAATGCTCCAAACCATTGTGATCCCAAAGTTCCATAACACTTGTCATCACAATGCTCCATGATGACTGTCATCACAAAATTCCATGCCCTTTTCATCACAATGCTCCATGACCTTTGTCATCACAATGCTCAGTTCACTTGTCATCAAAATGCTCCCTGACACTTGTCATCAGAATGCTCCTTCAACCCTGTCACGAAAAGGCTCCATGCCATTTTCATCACAATGCCCCATGCCGTTTTCATCACAATGCTCCGTGACCATTGTCATCAAAATGCTCCATGCCTTTGTTTGAAAAATGTTCCATGACCCTTGTCATCAAAATGTGCCATTTGCTTTTCATCACAATGGTCCAGAAACTTGTCATTGCAATGCTCCATAAACCTTGTAATCACAATGCTCCATACACTTCTCATCAAAATGCTCTCTCACCAGAGATATCACAGTGTTTCATCACTAGTCGTCACAATACTCCCTCACCCCTGTAATCACAATGTCCCATGACCCCTGTCATCACAATGCTACATCCCCTTATCATCACAATGTTCCTTGACCCCTGACATCACAATGTTCTATAACCCCTGTCATCAAAATGTTCCAATACACTTTTCATCAAATTGCTGCATGACCCTGGCATCAAAATACTCCCTGCCATTCTCATCACAATGCACCATGCACTTGTCATCAAATGCTCCATGACCTTTGTCATCACAAAGCTCCATGACCCCCGGCATCACAATGCTCGATGTCATTGTCATCACAATGCTCCATGAACCCTCTCATCACATTTCTCCATGCCCTTGTCATCACAAAGCTCCATGACACTTGTAATCACAATGCTCGATGCCCTTCTCATCACAATGCCCCATGCCCTTGTCATTACATTGCTCCATGACCCATGTATCACAGTGTTCCATGCCCTTATCATCACAATGCTCTAAGCCCACTCTCATCACAATAATCCATGAATCATTTCAGATCAATGCTCCATGCCCTTCTCATCACAATTCTCCTTTACCTCTGTCATAACTACGCTCCATGACTCCTGCCATCACAATGTTCCACGGCCTTGTCATCACAAGGCTCCATGACACTTGTCATCACAATGCTCCACGACCCATCTAATCAAAATGCTCCATGCCCTTGTCATAAAAAAGCTACATGATGCATGTCATCAAAATGTTCCATGGCCCTGTCATCAAAATTCTCCATGCCCTTGTCATCACAATGCTCCAAGACCCTTGTAATCAAAATGCTCCATGCGTCTTTTCATCTCAATGCTGCATGAAACCTGTTATCACAATGGACCATGCCCATCATCATAATGCTTCAGGCTATTGTCATCACAATGAAATCAAAATGCTCCATGACCTCTGTCATCACAATTCTCCAAACCCTGGTGATCACAATGTACCATAACACTTATCATCACAACACCCCTTGACGCTCATCATCACAATTGTCCATGGTCTTCTCATCACAATGCTCCATGACCTTTGTCATCACAATGCTTAATACACTTGTTATCACAATGCTCCCTGACACTTGTCATCAGTATGCTCCATTAACCCTGTCATGACACGTCTCCATGCCTTTTTCATCACAATGATCCATGCCCTTTTAATCACAATGCTCCAAGACACCTGTAATCACAATGCTCCATGCCCTTGTCATCACATTGCTCCATGACCCCTGTCATAACAAAGCTCCATGACCCCTGCCATCACAATGTTCCACGGACTTGTCATCACAAGGCTCCATGACGCTTGTCATCACAATGCTCCAAGACCCCTGTAATCACAATGCTCCATGCCCTTGTCATCACAATGCTGCATGACCCTTGTCATCACAATGCTCCGTGACTCCAGTCATCACAATGCTTCATAAAGGTTGTCATCACAGCGGTCCATGCCCGCATCATGCCAAGGCTCTGTGACCTTTGTAACCACAATGCTCCATGAACATTTCATCACAATTCTCCGTGACCCTTGTCATTACAATGTTCCATGCCTTTGTCAGAACAATGCTCCATGACCCTTGGCATCACAATGCTCCATGCAATTGTCATCACAATGCTCAATGAGCCTTCTCATCACATTGCTCCATGCCCTTGTCACCACAAAGCTCCATGACACTTGTCATCACAATGCTCAATGCCCTTCTCATCACAGTAATCCATGAAATAATTCAGACCAATGCTCAATGCCCTTCTCATCACAATGATCCATTACCTCTGTCATAACAATGCTCCATGACCCCTGCCATCACAATATTCCATGGCCTTGTCATCACAAAGCTCCATGATCCTTGTCATCACAATGCTCCAAATCGCTGTAATCATAATGCTCCATGCCCTTGTCATCGCAAAGCTCCATGACACATGCCATCAGAATGTTCCATGGCCTTCTCATCACAATGCTACATGCCCATCATCATAATGCTTCAGGCTATTGTCATCACAATGAAATCAAAATTATCCAAGACCACTGTCATCATAATGTTCCAAACCCTTGTGATCACAAAGTTCCATAACACTTATCATCACAACACCCTATGATGCTCATCATTACAATTATCCATGGTCTTCTCATAACAATGCTCCATGACCTTTGTCATCACAATTCTCAGTACACTTGTCATCACAATGCTCCCTGACACATGTCGTCAGTATGCTCCTTGAAACCTGTCATGACAAGGCTCCATGCCTTTTCATCACAATGATCCATGCCCTTTTCATCACAATGCTCCAAGACCCCTGTAATCACAGTGCTCCATGCCCTTGTCGTCACAAAGCTCCATGACACATGTCATCAGAATGTTCCAAGACCCCTGTAATCACAATGCTCCATGCCCCTTTTCATTAGAATGCTCCATGAGACTTGTCATCAAAAATCTCCATGCTCTTATCATCACAGTGCTCCAGGACCTTGTCATCACCATGTTCCATTCCCTTGTCATCACAATGCTCCATGACCCCTGTCATCACAATACTCCATGAACATTTTCAGCCCAATGTTCCATGAAATTCTCATCACAGTACTCCATGTCAAATATCATCAAAATGCTCCATGACCACTCTCATCACAACACTCCATGACACCTGACAACACAATGATCCGGGACTCTTGTCATCACAATGCTCCATTCCCTAGTCATCACAAAGCTCCATGAACATTTTCAGCCCAATGCTCCATGACACTTTTCATCACAGTGATCCATGCTCTTTTCATCCCAATGTTCCATGACCCCTGTATTCACAGTGCTCCGTGACGCTTGTCATCACACTGCTCCATGACACCTGTCATCACAATGCTCCATGCCTTTGTCAGCAAAATGATACATGACCTTTTCATTACAATGCTCTATGCGCTTGTCATCACAATACTCCATTACCATTTTCATCACAATCCTCCATGAAACATGGGATCACATTGCTTCATGCCCTTGTCATCACAATGCACCATGCTCCTTGAAATCAAAATGATCCATGACCTCTGTCATCACAAGGCTACAAACACTTGTGATCACAATGTTCTAAAACAGTTTTCATCACAACGCTCCATGATGCCTGTCATCACAATAATCCATGCCCCTTTCATCACAGTGCTTCATGACCTTTGTCATCACAATTCTCAATACACTTGTCATCACAATGTTCCCTGACACTTGTCGTTAAAATGCTCCTTGAAAACTGTCACAAAAAGGCTCCATGCATTTTTCATCACAAAACCCCATGCCATTTTCATCACAATGCTCCATGCCATTATCATCAAAATACTCCACAAGCTTGTCATCAGAATGCTCCATGACCATTGTCATCACAATTCTCCATGCACTTGTCAGAACAATGCTTCCTGACCCTTGTCATCACAATGCTTCAAGCCATTTTCATCACAAAGCTCCATTACCTTTGTCATCAGAATCCTCCATGACATTTGGCATCACAATGCTCCATGACATTGTCATCACAATGAGCCATTACATATGTCATCACAATGCTCCATTACACCTCTCTTCACAATAATGCATAACCTGGTCATCACAATGCTCCATGCCCTTGTCATCACAATGCACCATTCCAACTGTCATCACAATAATCCATGAAACTTATTAGACCAATGGTCCATGCCCTTGTCATCACAATGCTCCATGCCCTAGTTATCATAATGTTCCAAAACGCCTGTAATCAGAATGCTCCATGCCCCTTTTCATCAGTATGCTCCATGAGATTTGTCATCATAAGGCTCCATGACTTTCTCATCACAGTGCTCCAGGAACTTATCATCACAATGCTTCACGACATTGTCATGAAAATTCTCAATGGCCCTTGTCAACATAATGCTCCAAGCCCTAGTCATCACAATGCACCATTATATTTGTCATCACAATCCTCCATTACATTTGGCATCACAATGCTCCATGCCCTTGTCATCACAATGAACCATGTCCACTGTCATCACAATAATCTAGGAAACTTGTCAGACCAATGTTCAATGACCCGGTCATCACAATGCTCCATGCCTTCGTCAGCAAAATTCTACATGACCTTGTCATTACAATGCTCTATGCGCTTGTCATCACAATGCTCCAAGACCCCTTAAATCACAATGCTCCATGCCCTTTTTCATCTCAATTTTCCATGAACCCTGTCATCACAATGAACCATGCCCATCATCATAATGTTTCAAGCTATTATCATTACAATGAAATCAAAATTCTTCATGACCTCTGTCATCAAAATGCTCCCAACCATTGTGATCATAATGTTCCATAACCCTTATCATCACAACACCCCATGACAATCATCATCACAATTATCCATGGTCTTGTCATCACAATGCTCCATGATCTTTGTCATCACAATGCTCAATACACTTGTCATCACAATGCTCCCTGACACTTGTCAGTATGCTCCTTTAACCCTGTCATGACAAGGCTCCATGCCTTTTTCATCACAATTATCCATGCCCTTTTCATCACAATGTTCCAAGAACACTGTAATCACAATGCTCCTAGCCCTTGTCATCACAAAGCTACCTGATGCATGTAATCGGAATGTTCCATGGCCTTCTCCTCACAATGCTCCATGTCATTGTCATCACAATGCTCCATGAACTCTCTCATCACATTGCTCCATGCCCTTGTCCTTACAATCCTCCATGACACAGGTATCACAGTGTTCCGTGCCCTTGTCATCACAATGCTTCATGCCCACTCTCATCACAAAAATACATGAAATATTTCAGACCAATGCTCAATGCCTTTCTCATCACAATGCTCCATTAACTCTGTCATAACAATGCTCCATGACCCCGGCCATCAAAAGATTCCACGGCCTTGTCATCACAAGGCTCCAAGACAACTGTAATCAAAATGCTCCATGCCCTTGTCATCACAAAGCTCCATGACGCATATCATCAGAAGGTTCCATGGCCTTCTCCTCACAATGCTCCATGCCCTTGTCATCACAATGCTCCAAGAACCCTGTAATCACAATGCTCCATGCCCTTTTTCATCTCCATGCTCCATTAACACTGCCATCACAATGCACCATGCCCATCATCATAATTCTTCAGGCTATTGGCATTACAATGAAATCAAAATACTCCATGACCTCTGTCATCATAATGCTCCAAACCCTTGTGATCACAATGTTCCATAACACTTATAATCACAACACTCCATGACGCTCATCATCACAATTATCCATGGTCTTGTCATCACAATGTGCCATGATCCTTGTCATCACAATGCTCAATACACTTGTCATCACAATGCTCCTTGACACTTGTCGTCAGTATTCTCCTTGAACCCTGTCATGACAAGGATCCATGCCTTTTTCATCACAATGATCCACGCCCTTTTCATCACAATGCTCCATGACCCCTTTCATCACAATACTCCATGAATATTTTCAGCCCAATGCTCCATGACATTCTCATCACAATGCTCTCTGACCAATATCATCACGATGCTCCATGACCACTGTCATCACAACACTCCATGACACCTGACAACACAATGATGCGGGACTCTTGTCATCACAATGCTCCATGTCCTTGTCATCACAATGCTTCATTCCAACTGCCATCGAAATAATCCATGAATCTTATTAGACCAATGTTCCATGCCCTTGTCATCACAATGCTCCATGCCCTTGTTATCCCAATGCTCCATGACCCCTGTCATCAAAATACTCCATGAACTTTTTCAGCCCAATGCTCCATGACCCTTGTCATCACAATGATCTATGCCCTTGTCATCCCAATGCTCCATGACACCTGTCACCACAATGCTCCATGCCTTTGTCAGCAAAATGCTACGTGACCTTCTCATTACAATGCTCTATGTGCTTGTCATCACAATACTCCATTACAATTGTCATCACAATCCTCCATTAACCTTGGGATCACATTGCTTCATGCCCTTGTTATCACAACGCTCCATGATGCCTGTCATCACAATACTCCATGGCCTTTTCATCACAATACTCCATGATCTTTCTCATCACAATTCTCAATACAATTGTCATCACAATTCTTCCTGACACTTGTCGTCAGAATGCTCATTGAACCCTGTCAGAAAAGCGCTCCATGCATTTTTCATCACAAAGCCCCATGCCGTTTTCATCACAATGCTCCATGCCATTGTCATCAAAATACTCCACAAGGTTGTCAACAGACTGCTCCATGACACTTCTCATCACAATTCTACATGCACTTGTCAGCACAATGCTCCCTGACCCTTGTCATCACAATGCTCCAAGCCATTGTCATCTCAATGCTCCATTACATTTGTCATCAGAATCCTCCATGACACTTGGCATCACAATGCTCCATGCCATTGTCTTCACAATGGGCCATTACATATGTCATCACAATGCTCCCTGACACCTCTCTTCACAATAATGCATGACCTGGTCATCACAATGCTCCATGCCCTTGTCATCACAATGCGCCATTCCAACTGTCATCACAATAATCCATGAAACTTATTAGAGCAATGCCCCATGTACTTGTCATCACAATGCACCATGCCCTAGTTATCATAATGTTCCAAAACGCCTGTAATCAGAATGCTCCATGCCCCTTTTCATCAGTATGCTCCATGAGATTTGTCATCATAAGGCTCCATGACTTTCTCATCACAGTGCTCCAGGAACTTATCATCACAATGCTTCACGACATTGTCATGAAAATTCTCAATGGCCCTTGTCAACATAATGCTCCAAGCCCTAGTCATCACAATGCACCATTATATTTGTCATCACAATCCTCCATTACATTTGGCATCACAATGCTCCATGCCCTTGTCATCACAATGAACCATGTCCACTGTCATCACAATAATCTAGGAAACTTGTCAGACCAATGTTCAATGACCCGGTCATCACAATGCTCCATGCCTTCGTCAGCAAAATTCTACATGACCTTGTCATTACAATGCTCTATGCGCTTGTCATCACAATGCTCCAAGACCCCTTAAATCACAATGCTCCATGCCCTTTTTCATCTCAATTTTCCATGAACCCTGTCATCACAATGAACCATGCCCATCATCATAATGTTTCAAGCTATTATCATTACAATGAAATCAAAATTCTTCATGACCTCTGTCATCAAAATGCTCCCAACCATTGTGATCATAATGTTCCATAACCCTTATCATCACAACACCCCATGACAATCATCATCACAATTATCCATGGTCTTGTCATCACAATGCTCCATGATCTTTGTCATCACAATGCTCAATACACTTGTCATCACAATGCTCCCTGACACTTGTCAGTATGCTCCTTTAACCCTGTCATGACAAGGCTCCATGCCTTTTTCATCACAATTATCCATGCCCTTTTCATCACAATGTTCCAAGAACACTGTAATCACAATGCTCCTAGCCCTTGTCATCACAAAGCTACCTGATGCATGTAATCGGAATGTTCCATGGCCTTCTCCTCACAATGCTCCATGTCATTGTCATCACAATGCTCCATGAACTCTCTCATCACATTGCTCCATGCCCTTGTCCTTACAATCCTCCATGACACAGGTATCACAGTGTTCCGTGCCCTTGTCATCACAATGCTTCATGCCCACTCTCATCACAAAAATACATGAAATATTTCAGACCAATGCTCAATGCCTTTCTCATCACAATGCTCCATTAACTCTGTCATAACAATGCTCCATGACCCCGGCCATCAAAAGATTCCACGGCCTTGTCATCACAAGGCTCCAAGACAACTGTAATCAAAATGCTCCATGCCCTTGTCATCACAAAGCTCCATGACGCATATCATCAGAAGGTTCCATGGCCTTCTCCTCACAATGCTCCATGCCCTTGTCATCACAATGCTCCAAGAACCCTGTAATCACAATGCTCCATGCCCTTTTTCATCTCCATGCTCCATTAACACTGCCATCACAATGCACCATGCCCATCATCATAATTCTTCAGGCTATTGGCATTACAATGAAATCAAAATACTCCATGACCTCTGTCATCATAATGCTCCAAACCCTTGTGATCACAATGTTCCATAACACTTATAATCACAACACTCCATGACGCTCATCATCACAATTATCCATGGTCTTGTCATCACAATGCGCCATGATCCTTGTCATCACAATGCTCAATACACTTGTCATCACAATGCTCCTTGACACTTGTCGTCAGTATTCTCCTTGAACCCTGTCATGACAAGGATCCATGCCTTTTTCATCACAATGATCCACGCCCTTTTCATCACAATGCTCCATGACCCCTTTCATCACAATACTCCATGAATATTTTCAGCCCAATGCTCCATGACATTCTCATCACAATGCTCTCTGACCAATATCATCACGATGCTCCATGACCACTGTCATCACAACACTCCATGACACCTGACAACACAATGATGCGGGACTCTTGTCATCACAATGCTCCATGTCCTTGTCATCACAATGCTTCATTCCAACTGCCATCGAAATAATCCATGAATCTTATTAGACCAATGTTCCATGCCCTTGTCATCACAATGCTCCATGCCCTTGTTATCCCAATGCTCCATGACCCCTGTCATCAAAATACTCCATGAACTTTTTCAGCCCAATGCTCCATGACCCTTGTCATCACAATGATCTATGCCCTTGTCATCCCAATGCTCCATGACACCTGTCACCACAATGCTCCATGCCTTTGTCAGCAAAATGCTACGTGACCTTCTCATTACAATGCTCTATGTGCTTGTCATCACAATACTCCATTACAATTGTCATCACAATCCTCCATGAACCTTGGGATCACATTGCTTCATGCCCTTGTTATCACAACGCTCCATGATGCCTGTCATCACAATACTCCATGGCCTTTTCATCACAATACTCCATGATCTTTCTCATCACAATTCTCAATACAATTGTCATCACAATTCTTCCTGACACTTGTCGTCAGAATGCTCATTGAACCCTGTCAGAAAAGCGCTCCATGCATTTTTCATCACAAAGCCCCATGCCGTTTTCATCACAATGCTCCATGCCATTGTCATCAAAATACTCCACAAGGTTGTCAACAGACTGCTCCATGACACTTCTCATCACAATTCTACATGCACTTGTCAGCACAATGCTCCCTGACCCTTGTCATCACAATGCTCCAAGCCATTGTCATCTCAATGCTCCATTACATTTGTCATCAGAATCCTCCATGACACTTGGCATCACAATGCTCCATGCCATTGTCTTCACAATGGGCCATTACATATGTCATCACAATGCTCCCTGACACCTCTCTTCACAATAATGCATGACCTGGTCATCACAATGCTCCATGCCCTTGTCATCACAATGCGCCATTCCAACTGTCATCACAATAATCCATGAAACTTATTAGAGCAATGCCCCATGTACTTGTCATCACAATGCACCATGCCCTAGTTATCATAATGTTCCAAAACGCCTGTAATCAGAATGCTCCATGCCCCTTTTCATCAGTATGCTCCATGAGATTTGTCATCATAAGGCTCCATGACTTTCTCATCACAGTGCTCCAGGAACTTATCATCACAATGCTTCACGACATTGTCATGAAAATTCTCAATGGCCCTTGTCAACATAATGCTCCAAGCCCTAGTCATCACAATGCACCATTATATTTGTCATCACAATCCTCCATTACATTTGGCATCACAATGCTCCATGCCCTTGTCATCACAATGAACCATGTCCACTGTCATCACAATAATCTAGGAAACTTGTCAGACCAATGTTCAATGACCCGGTCATCACAATGCTCCATGCCTTCGTCAGCAAAATTCTACATGACCTTGTCATTACAATGCTCTATGCGCTTGTCATCACAATGCTCCAAGACCCCTTAAATCACAATGCTCCATGCCCTTTTTCATCTCAATTTTCCATGAACCCTGTCATCACAATGAACCATGCCCATCATCATAATGTTTCAAGCTATTATCATTACAATGAAATCAAAATTCTTCATGACCTCTGTCATCAAAATGCTCCCAACCATTGTGATCATAATGTTCCATAACCCTTATCATCACAACACCCCATGACAATCATCATCACAATTATCCATGGTCTTGTCATCACAATGCTCCATGATCTTTGTCATCACAATGCTCAATACACTTGTCATCACAATGCTCCCTGACACTTGTCAGTATGCTCCTTTAACCCTGTCATGACAAGGCTCCATGCCTTTTTCATCACAATTATCCATGCCCTTTTCATCACAATGTTCCAAGAACACTGTAATCACAATGCTCCTAGCCCTTGTCATCACAAAGCTACCTGATGCATGTAATCGGAATGTTCCATGGCCTTCTCCTCACAATGCTCCATGTCATTGTCATCACAATGCTCCATGAACTCTCTCATCACATTGCTCCATGCCCTTGTCCTTACAATCCTCCATGACACAGGTATCACAGTGTTCCGTGCCCTTGTCATCACAATGCTTCATGCCCACTCTCATCACAAAAATACATGAAATATTTCAGACCAATGCTCAATGCCTTTCTCATCACAATGCTCCATTAACTCTGTCATAACAATGCTCCATGACCCCGGCCATCAAAACATTCCACGGCCTTGTCATCACAAGGCTCCAAGACAACTGTAATCAAAATGCTCCATGCCCTTGTCATCACAAAGCTCCATGACGCATATCATCAGAAGGTTCCATGGCCTTCTCCTCACAATGCTCCATGCCCTTGTCATCACAATGCTCCAAGAACCCTGTAATCACAATGCTCCATGCCCTTTTTCATCTCCATGCTCCATTAACACTGCCATCACAATGCACCATGCCCATCATCATAATTCTTCAGGCTATTGGCATTACAATGAAATCAAAATACTCCATGACCTCTGTCATCATAATGCTCCAAACCCTTGTGATCACAATGTTCCATAACACTTATAATCACAACACTCCATGACGCTCATCATCACAATTATCCATGGTCTTGTCATCACAATGCGCCATGATCTTTGTCATCACAATGCTCAATACACTTGTCATCACAATGCTCCTTGACACTTGTCGTCAGTATTCTCCTTGAACCCTGTCATGACAAGGATCCATGCCTTTTTCATCACAATGATCCACGCCCTTTTCATCACAATGCTCCATGACCCCTTTCATCACAATACTCCATGAATATTTTCAGCCCAATGCTCCATGACATTCTCATCACAATGCTCTCTGACCAATATCATCACGATGCTCCATGACCACTGTCATCACAACACTCCATGACACCTGACAACACAATGATGCGGGACTCTTGTCATCACAATGCTCCATGTCCTTGTCATCACAATGCTTCATTCCAACTGCCATCGAAATAATCCATGAATCTTATTAGACCAATGTTCCATGCCCTTGTCATCACAATGCTCCATGCCCTTGTTATCCCAATGCTCCATGACCCCTGTCATCAAAATACTCCATGAACTTTTTCAGCCCAATGCTCCATGACCCTTGTCATCACAATGATCTATGCCCTTGTCATCCCAATGCTCCATGACACCTGTCACCACAATGCTCCATGCCTTTGTCAGCAAAATGCTACGTGACCTTCTCATTACAATGCTCTATGTGCTTGTCATCACAATACTCCATTACAATTGTCATCACAATCCTCCATGAACCTTGGGATCACATTGCTTCATGCCCTTGTTATCACAACGTTCCATGATGCCTGTCATCACAATACTCCATGGCCTTTTCATCACAATACTCCATGATCTTTCTCATCACAATTCTCAATACAATTGTCATCACAATTCTTCCTGACACTTGTCGTCAGAATGCTCATTGAACCCTGTCAGAAAAGCGCTCCATGCATTTTTCATCACAAAGCCCCATGCCGTTTTCATCACAATGCTCCATGCCATTGTCATCAAAATACTCCACAAGGTTGTCAACAGACTGCTCCATGACACTTCTCATCACAATTCTACATGCACTTGTCAGCACAATGCTCCCTGACCCTTGTCATCACAATGCTCCAAGCCATTGTCATCTCAATGCTCCATTACATTTGTCATCAGAATCCTCCATGACACTTGGCATCACAATGCTCCATGCCATTGTCTTCACAATGGGCCATTACATATGTCATCACAATGCTCCCTGACACCTCTCTTCACAATAATGCATGACCTGGTCATCACAATGCTCCATGCCCTTGTCATCACAATGCGCCATTCCAACTGTCATCACAATAATCCATGAAACTTATTAGAACAATGTTCCATGCACTTGTCATCACAATGCTCCATGCCCTTGTTATCACAATGTTCCAAGAACCCTGTAATCAGAATGCTCCTTGCCCCTTTTCATCAGTATGCTCCATGAGACTATTCATCAAAAGGCTCCATGGTTTTCTCATCACAATGCTCCAGGAGCTTGTCATCACAATGCTTCACGACCTTGTCATGAAAATTCTCAATGACCCTTGTCATCATAATGCTCCAAGCCCTAGTCATCACAATGCTCCATTATATTTGTCATCACAATCCTCCATTACAGTTGGCATCACAATGCTCCCTGCCATTGTCATCGCAATGGACTATGACATATGTCATCACAATGCTCTCTGACAGCTCTCTTCACAATACTCCATGAACTTCTCATGACAATGCTCCATGCCCTTGTCTTCACAATGCACCGTGTCCACTGTCAGCACAATAATCTCTGAAACTTGTCACCACAACTCTCCATGTCCCTGTCATCACAATGTTCCATGCTCTTGTCATCACAATGCTCCATGACCCCTGTCATCACAATGCTCCGTGAATCCAGTCATCACATTGCTTCATAACTTTTGTCATCACAATGGTCCATGCCCGCGTCATCACAAGGCTCTGTGACGTTTGTAACCACAATGCTCCATGAACTTTTCATCACAATGCCCCGTGACCCTTGTCATCACAATTCTCCATGCCTTTGTCAGAACAATGTTCCATGACCCTTGTCATCACAATGTGCCACACGCTTTTCATCACAATGATCCACAACCTTGTCATCGCTATGCTCCATAAAACTTGTAATCACAATGCTCCATGCACTTCTCATCCAAATGCTCTCTCACCTGAGATATCACAATGTTCCATCACTAGTCATCACAGTCCTCCCTCAACCCTGTAATCACAATGTTCCAGGACTCCTCTGACATCAAAATTTTCCATAACCACTCTCATCAAAATGCTCCATGACACTTTTCATCCCAACGCTCCATGACCCATGGCATCACAATGTTCTGTAACCCCTGTCAACAAAATGTTCAATTACATTTTTGAACAAATTGCTGCATGACCCTGTCATCAAAATGATCCCTCACCTTAAGGGGGCTTCCCTGGTGGTGCAGTGGTTGAGAGTCTGCCTGCCAATGCAGGGGACATGGGTTCGAGCCCAGGTCTGGGAAGATACCACATGCCACGGAGCAGCTAGCCCCGTGAGACACAATTACTGTGCCTGTGCGTCTGGAGCCTGTGCTCCGCAACAAGAGAGGCCACGATAATGAAAGGCCCGCGCACCGTGATGAGGAGTGGCCCCCACTTGCCACAAATAGGGAAGGCCCTCGCACAGAAACGAAGACCCAACACAGCCATAAATAAATAAATAAATAAATAAATAAATAAATAAATAAATAAATAAATAAAAAGTGGGTTAAAAAAAAAACTATAATAAAAACATTTCTCAAAATGCCCCTAACAAATTTTATTAAATCATTCAAAAAAAAATGATCCCTCACCTTCTCAGCACAATGCACCACATGCTTGTCATCAAAGTGCTCCATGACCTTTGTCATCACAAAGCTCCAGGACCCTTGGCATCACAATGCTCCATGTCATTGTCATCACAATGCTCCAAGAACCCTCTCATCCCATTGCTCCATGCACTTGTCATCACAAAGCTCCATGACACTTGTCATCACAATGCTCGATGCACTTCTCATCAAAATGTTCCATGCCATTTTCATCACAATCCTCCATAACTCATGTATCACAGTGTTCCATCGCCTTGTCATCACAATGCTCCATTCCCACTCTCATCACAATAATCCATGAAAGCTTTCAGGCCAATGCTCAATGCCCTTCTCATCACAATGCTCCATTACATCTGTCATAAAAATGCTCCATGACCCCTGCCATCACAATGTTCCACGGCCTTGTCATAACAAGGCTCCATGACCCTTGTCATCACAATGCTCCAAGACCCCTGTAATCACAAGGCTTCATGCCCTTTTCATCACAAAGCTCAATGACACATGTCATCAGAATGTTCCATGGCCTTCTCATAACAATGTTCCATGTCCTTGTCATCACAATGCTCCAAGACCCCTGTAATCACAATGCTCCATGCCCCTTTTCATCTCAATGCTCCATGAACCCTGTCATCAAAATGCACCATGCCCATCATCATAATGCTTCAGGCTATTGTCATCAAAATGAAATAAAAATGCTCCATTACCTCTGTCATCATAATGCTCCAAACCCTTGTGATCACAATGTTCCATAACACTTATCATCACAACACCCTATGACGCTCATCATCTCAATTATCCATGGTCTTCTCATCACAATGCTCCATGACCTTTGTCATCACAATGCTCAATACTATTGTCATCACAATTCTCCCTGACACTTTTCGTCAGTATGCTCCTTGAACCCTGTCATGACAAGGCTCCATGCATTTTCATCACAATGCTCCGTGCCCTTTTCATCACAATGCTCCAAGATCACTGTAATCACAATGATCCATGGGCTTGTCATCACAAAACTCCATGAAGCATGTCATCGGAATGCTCCATGGCATTCCCATCACAATGATCCATGCCCTATTCATCACAATGCTCCAAGACCCCTGTAATCACAATGTTCCATGCCCCTTTTCATCAGAATGCTCCGTGAGACTTGTCATCACAAGTCTCCATGGTCATCTCATCACAGTGCTCCAGGACCTTGTCATCACCATTCTCCATTGCCTTGTCATACAATGCTCCATGACCCTTGTCATCACAATAATACATTAACATATTCAGCCCAATGCTCCACGACCAACACATCACAATGCTCCATGGCCAATATAATCACAATGCTCCATGACCACTGTCATCACAACAATTCATGACTCCTGACAACACAATGATCCGGGACTCTTGTCATCACAATGCTCCATTCTCTACTCATCACTATGCTCCATGACCCCTGTCATCACAACAGTCCATGAACATTTTCAGCCTAGTGCTCCATGACATTTGTCATCACAATGATCCATGCCCTTGTCATGCCAATGCTCCATGACACCTGTATTCACAATGCTCCATGACGTTTGTCATCACAGTGCTCCTTGACACATTTCATCACAATGCTCCATGCCTTTGTCAGCAGAATGCTCCATGACGTTGTCATTACAATGCTCTATGCGCTTGTCATCAAAATACTCCATTTCCATTGTCATCTCAATCCTCCATGAACCTTGGAATCACATTGCTTCATTCCCTTGTCATCTCAATGCTCCATGCTCCTTGAAATCAAAACGATCCATGACCTCCGTCATCACAATGCTCCAAACCCATGTGACAACAATGTTCCATAACACTTGTCATCAAAACGCTCCATGATGCCTGTCACAACAATACTGCATCCCCTTTTCATCACAGTACTCCATGACCTTTGTCATCACATTTCTCAATATACATGTCATCACAATGCTCCCTGACATTGTCATCAGAATGCTCCTTGAACCCTGTCACGAAAAGGCTCCATGACATTTTCATCACAATGCCCCATGCCGTTTTCATCACAATGCTCCATGCCATTTTCATCACAATACTCCACAAGCTTGTCATCAGAATGCTCCATGACCCTTGTCATCACAATTCTCCATGCACTTGTCAGCACAATGCTCCCTGACACATGTCATCACAATGCTCCCAGCCATTGTCATCACAATGTTCCATTACATTTGTCATGAGAATCCTCCATGACACTTGGCATCACAGTGCTCCATGCCATTGTAATCACAATGGGCCATTACATATGTTATCACAATGCTCCCTGACAGCTGTCTTCACAATACTGCATTACCTGGTCATCACAATGCTCCATGCCCTTCTCATCACAATGCGCCATTCCAACTATCATCGCAACAATCCATGAAATTTATTAGACTATTGTTCCATGCCCTTGTCATCACAATGCTCCATGCCCTTGTTATCACAATCCTCCATGACCCCTGTCATCACAGTGCTCCGTGACTCCAGTCATCACAATGCTTCATGACCCTTGTCATCACAATGGTCCATGCCCTAGTCATCAACAGTCTCTGTGACCATTTTAACCACAATGCTCCATGAACTTTTCATCACAATGCTCTTTGACCCTTGTCATCACAATGCTCTATACCTTTCTCAGCACAATGCTCCATGACCCTTGTCATCACAATGCTCCATGCGCTTGTCAGCACAATGCTCCATGACACATGTCATCACAATGCACAATGCGCTTGTCATCACAGTGCTCTACAATCTTGTCATCACAATGCTCCATAAACATTGTCATCATAATGCTCCATGCACTTCTCATCAAAGTGCTCTCTCTCCACTGATATCAAAATGCTACATCACTCTTTGTCACAATACTCCCTCACCCTGTCATCACAATGTTCCATGACTCCTGTCATCACCATGCTACATGCACATATCATCACAATGTTCCATGACCCCTGACATCATAATGTTCCATAACACCTGTCATCAAAATGTTCCATGACAATTTTCATCAAATTGCTCCATGACCCTGTCATCACAATTCTCCCTGCTCTTCTCATCACAATGCACAACGCCCTTGCCATCAAAATGCTCCATGACCTTTGTCATCACAAATATCCATGACCCTTGGCATCACAATGCTCCATGTCATTGTCATCACAATGCTCCATGAACGCTCTCATCACATTGCTCCATGCCATTGTCTTCACAAAGCTCCATGACACATGCCATCAGAATGCTCCATGGACTTCTCATCACAATGCTCCATGCCCTTGCCATCACAGTGCTCCATTACCCCTGTCATAACAAGGCTCCATGACCCCTGCCATTACGATGTTCCATGGCCTTGTCATCACAAGGCTCCATGACTTTTCTCATCACAATGCTCAATACACTTGTCATCAAAATGCTCCCTGACACTTGTCGTCAGTTTGCTCCTTGAACCCTGTCATGACAAGGCTCCATGCCTTTTCCATCACAATGATCCATGCCCTTTTCATCACAATGCTCCTAGACCCCTGCAATCACAGTGTTACATGCCCTTGTCATCACAAAGCTCAATGAAACATGTCTTCAGAATGCTCCTTGGCCTTCTCCTCACAATGCTCCATGCCCATGTCATCACAATGTTCCAAGACCCCTGTAATCACAATGGTCCATGCCCCTTTTCATCAGTATGCTCCAAGAGAGTTGTCATCACATTGCTCCATGTTTTTCTCATCACAATGCTCCAGGATCTTATCATCAAAATGCTTCACGACATTGTCCTGAAAATTCTCAATGGCCCTTGTCATCATAATGATCAAAGCCCTAGTCCTCACAATGCTCCATTATATTTGTCATCACAATCCTCCATTACATTTGGCATCACAATGCTCCCTGCCATTGTAATCGCAATGGACCATGACATATGTCATCACAATGCTCCCTGACACCTGTCTTCACAATACTCCATGACCTTCTCATCACAATGATCCATGCCCTTGTCATCACAATGCACCATGTCCCCTGTCATCACAATAATCTATGAAACTTGTGAGACCAATGAAGCATGCCCCTGTCACCACAATGATCCGTGTCCTTGTCATCACAATGCTCCATGCCCTTGTCATCACAGTACTCCTTGACCCCTGTCATCACAATGCTACGTGACTCCAGTCATCACAATGCTTCATAACATTTCTCATCACAGTTGTCCATGCCGGCGTCATCACAAGGCTCTATGACCATTGTAACAACAATTCTCCATTAACATTTCACCACAATGCTCTGTGATTCTTGTCATCACAATGCTCCATGGCTTTGTCAGAAAAATGCTCCATGACCCTTGTCATCACAATGTGCCATGCGCTTTTCATCACAACGGTCCACATATTTGTCATAGCAATGCTCCATAAACCCTGTAATCACAATGCTCTATGCCAATTTTCATCTCAATGATCCATGATCCTGTCATCACAATGCACCATGCCCATCATCATAATGCTTCATGCTATTGCCGTCACAATGAATTGAAAATGCTCCATGACCTCTGTCATAACAATGCTCCAAACCCTTGTGATCACTATATTCCATAACACTTGTCATCACAGTGCCCCATGACACTCGTCATCACAATTATCCATGGTCTTCTCATTACAATGCTCCATGACCTTTGTCATCACAATGCTCAATACACTTGTCATCAAAATGCTCCCTGACACATGTTGTCTGTATACTCCTTGAACCCTGTCATGACAAGGCTCCATGCCTTTTTCATCACAATGATCCATGCCCTTTCCATCACAATGCTCCAAGACACCTTTAAACCCAATGCTCCATGCTCTTGTCATCACAAAGCTCAATGAAACATGTCTTCAGAATGCTCCTTGGCCTTCTCCTCACAATGCTCCATGCCCATGTCATCACAATGTTCCAAGACCCCTGTAATCACAATGGTCCTTGCCCCTTTTCATCAGTATGCTCCATGAGATTTGTCATCACAAGTCTCTATGGATTTCACATCACAATGCTCCAGGACCTTGTCATCACAATGCTTCACGACCTTTTCATGAAAATTCTCAATGCCCCTTGTCATCATAATGCTCCAAGCCCTAGTCATCACTATGCTCCATTATATTTGTCATCAAAATCCTCCATTACATTTGGCATCAGAATGCTCCCTGCCATTGTCATTGTAATGGACAATGACATATGTCATCACAATGCTCCCTGACACCTGTTTTCACAATATTCCATGACTTTCTCATCACAATGATCCATGCCCTTGTCATCACAATGCACCATGTCCACTGTCATCACTATAATCTATGAAACTTGTCAGACCAATGTTCCATGCCCCTGTCACCACAATGCTCCATGCCCTTGTCATCACAATGCTCCATGACCAATGTCATGACAATGCTCCATGACTCAAGTCATCACAATGCTTCATAACATTTGTCATCACAATGGTCCATGCCAGCGTCATCACAAGGCTCTGTGACATTTATAACCACAGTGCTCCATGAACTTTTCATCACAATGCTCCGTGACCCCTGTCATCAAAATGGTCCATGCTTTTGTCACAACAATGCTCCATGACCCTTGTCATCACAATGTACTACGTGCTTTTCATCACAACGGTACACAAATTTGTCATGGTATTGCTCCATAAAACTTGTAATCAAAATGCTCCATGCCCTTCTGATCACAGTGCTCCTTTACCTCTGTCATAACAATGCTCCATGACAACTGCCATCACTATGTTCCACGGCCTTGTCATCAAAAGGCTCCATGACCCTTGTCATCACAATGCTCCAAGACCCCTGTAATCAAAAAGCTCCATGGCCTTGTCATCACAAAGCTCCATGATACATGCAATCAGAATGTTCCATGTCCTTCTCATCAAAATGCTCCATGCCCTTGTCATCACAGTGCTCCAAGACCCCTGTAATCACAATGCTCCATGCCCCATTTCATGTCAATGATCCATGAACCCTGTCATCAAAATGCACCATGCCCATCATCATAATGCTTCATGCTATTGTCATCACAATGAAATCAAAATGCTCCATGACCTCTGTCATCACAATGCTCCATGACCCCTGTCATCACAATACTCCATGAACATTTTCAGCCCAAAGCTCCATGACACTTGTCATCACAATGATCCATGCCCTTGTCATACCAATGCTCCATGACCTCTGTATTCACAATGCTCTGTTACGGTTGTCATCACAGTGCTCCATGACACCTGACATCACAATGCTCCATGACATTGTCAGCAAAATGCTACATGACCTTGTGATTACAATGCTCTATGCGCTTGTCATCACAATACTCCATTTCCATTGTCATCACAATCCTCCATGAACCTTGGGATCACATTGCTTCATGCCCTTGTTATCACAATGCTTCATGCTCCTTGAAATCAAAATGATCCATGACTTCTGTCATCACAATTCTCCAAACCCTTGTGATCAAAATGTTCCATAACACTTGTCATCACAACGCTCCATGATGCCTGTCATCACAATACCCCATGCACTTTTCATCACAATGCTCCATGACTTTTGTCATCAAAATTCTCAATACACTTGTCATCACAATGCTCCCTGACACTTGTCAGAATGCTCCTTGAACCCTGTCACGAAAAGCCTCCATGCCTTTTTCAACACAATGCCCCATGCCGTTTTCATCACAGTGCTCCAAGCCACTGTCATCAAAATACTCCACAAGCTTGTCATGAGAATGCTCCATGACGCTTGTCATCACAATTCTCCATGCACTTGTCAGCACAATGCTCCCTGACCCTTGTCAGCTCAATGCTCCAAGCAATTGTCATCACAATGCTCCATTACCTTTGTCATCAGAATCCTCCATGACAATTGGCATGACAATGCTCCAGGCCATTGTCATCACAATGGGCCATTACATATGTCAACACAATGCTCCCTGACACCAGTCTTCACAATACTGCATGACATGGCTATCACAATGTTCCATGTCCTTGTCACCACAATGCACCATACCAACAGTCATCGCAATAATACTTGAAACTTAGTAGACCAATTTTCCATGCCCTTTTCATCACAATGCTCCTTGACCATTGTCATCACAATGTTCTTTATATCTGGTCATCACAATTCTCTATGCCTTTCTCGGCACAATGCTCCTTGAAACTTGTCATCACAATGCTCCATGTGCTTGTCAGCAAGATGCTCCATGACACATGTCATCACAATGCACAATGCGCTTGTCATCACAGTGCTCCACAATCTTGTCATCACAGTGATCCATAAAGCTTGTCATCACAATGCTCCATGCACTTCTCCTCAAAATGCTCTCTCACCACAGATATCAAAATATTACATCACTATTCGTCTCAATACTCCCTCACCCCTGTTATCACAATGTTCCATGACCCCTGTCATCACAATGCTACATGCATTTATCATCACAATGTTCGATGACACCTGTCATCACAATGCTCCATAACCCCTGTCATCAAAATGCTCCATGACCCTTTTCATCAAAATGCTCCACCAACCATGACATCACAGTGTTCCATAACCCCTGTCATATAAATGTTCCATGACAATTTTCATCAAATTGCTCCATGACCCTGTCATCACAATGCTCCCTGCCCTTCTCATCACAATGCACAAACACTTGTCATCAAAATGCTACCTGTTAGTGTCATCACAAAGATCCATGACCCTTGGCATCACAATGTTCCATGTCATTGTCATCACAATGCTCCATGAACACTCTCATCACATTGCTCCATGCCCTTGTCCTCACAAAGCTCCATGACACATGTCATCAGAATGCTCCATGGCCTTCTCATCACAATGCTCCATGTGCTTGCCATCACAATGCTCCATTACCCCTGTCATAACAATGCTCCATGAAAACTGCCATCACGGTGTTCCGTGGCCTTGTCATCACAAGGCTCCATGACCCTTCTCATCACAATGCTCCAAGACCCCTGTAATCACAAAGCTCCATGCCCATTTTCTTCTCAATGATCCATGAACCCTGTCATCACAATGCACCATGCCCATCATCATAATGCTTCAGGCTATTGTCATCACAATGAAATCAATATGCTCCATGACCTCTGTCATAACAATGCTCCAAACCCTTGTGATCACAATATTCCATAACTCTTGTCATCACAGTGCCCCATGACACTCGTCATCACAATTATCCATGGTCTTCTCATCAAAATGCTCCATGACCTTTGTCATCACAATGCTCATTACACTTGTCATCAAAATGCTCCCTGACACTTGTTGTCTGTATGCTCCTTGAACCCTGTCATGACAAGGCTCCATGCCTTTTTCATCACAATGATCCATGTCCTTCTCATCACAGTGCTCCATGACACTTGTCATCACAATTCTCCATGCACTTGTCAGCACAATGCTCCCTGACCCTTGTCATCTCAATGCTCAAAGCTATTGTCATCACAATGCACCATTACCTTTGTCATCAGAATCCTCCATGACACTTGGCATCACAATGTTCCATGCAATTGTCATCACAATGGGCCATTACATATGTCATCACAATGCTCCCTGACACCTGTCTTCCCAATACTGCATGACCTGGTCATCACAATGCTCCATGCCCTTGTCATCACAATGCGCCATTCCAACTATCATCACAATAATCCATGAAACTTATTAGACTAATATTCCATGCCCTTGTCATCACAATACTCCATGCCCTTGTTATCACAATGCTCCATGACCCCTGTCATCACAATGCTCCGTGACTCCAGTTATCACAATGCTCCATGACCTTTGTCATCACAATGGTCCATGCCCTCGTCATCAACAGTCTCTGTGACCTTTTTAACCACAATGCTCCATGAACTTTTCATCACAATGCTCTTTGACCTTTGTCATCACAATGCTCTATGCCTTTCTCAGCACAATGCTCCATGACACTTGTCATCACAATGCTCCATGCGCTTGTCAGCACAATGCTCCATGACACATGTCATCACAATGCACCATGCGCTTGTCATTACAGTGCTCCCCAATCTTGACATCACAATGCTCCATGAACCTTTTCATCACAATGCTCCAAGGACTTCTCACCTAAATGCTCTCTCACCACTGATGTCACAATCTTACATCAATATTCGTCAAAATATTCCCTCACCCCTGTCATCAAAATGTGCCATGACTCCTGTCACCTCAATGCTACATGCACTTATCATCACAATGTTCGATGACCCCTGGCATCACAATGTTCCATAACCACTGTCATCAAAATATTCCTTGACACTTTTCATCAAATTGCTCCTTGACCCTGTCATCACAATGCTCCCTACCCTTCTCATCACAATGCACAACGCCCTTGTCATCAAAATGCTCCATGACCTTTGTCATCACAAAGATCCATAACCCTTGTCATCACAATGCTCCATGTCATTGTCATCACAATGCTCCATTAAAGTTCTCATCACATTGCTTCATGTCCTTGTCATCACAAACCTCCATGACACATATCATCAGAATGCTCCATGGCCTTCTCATCACAAGGCTCCTTGCCCTGCCATCCCAATGCTCCATTATCCCTGTCATACCCATGATCCATGACCCCTGCCATCACGATGTTCCATGGCCTTGTCATCACAAGGCTCCATGACCCTTCTCATCACAATGCTCCAAGAACCCTGTAACCACAATGATCCATGCCCATTTTCATCTCAATGTTTCATGAACCCTGTCATCACAATGCACCATGACCATCATCATAATGCTTAATGCTATTCTCATCATAATGAAATCAAAATGCTCCATGATCTCTGACATAACAATGCTCCAAACGCTTGTGATCACAATATTCCAAAACACTTGTCATCACAATGCACCATGACGCTCGTCATCACAGTTATCCATGGTCTTCTCCTCGCAATGCTCCATGACTTTTGTCATCACGATGCTCAATACACTTGTCATCAAAATGCTCCCTGACACTTGTTGTCTGTATGCTCCTTGAACCCTGTCATGACAAGGCTCCATGCTTTTTCATCACAATGCTCCAAGACCCATTTAATCAGAATGCTTCATGCCCTTGTCATCACAAAGCTAAAGGACGCATGTCTTCAGAATGCTCTTGGCCTTCTCCTCACAATGCTCCATGCACATGTCATCACAATGTTCCAAGACGCCTGTAATCACAATGGTCCATGTCCATTTTCATCAGTATGCTCCATGAGATTTCTCATCACAAGGTTCCATGTTTTTCTCATCACAATGCTCCAGGACATTGTCATCACAATGCTTCACGACTTGTCCTGAAAATTCTCAATGGCCCTTGTCATCATAATGCTCCAAGCCCTAGTCATCACAGTGCTCCATTATATTTGTCAACACAATCCTCCATTACATTTGGCATCACAAGGCTCCCTGCTATTGTCATCGCAATGGACCATGACATATGTCATCACAATGCTCCCTGACAACTGTCTTCACAGTACTCCATGACCTTCTCATCACAATGATCCATGCCCTTGTCATCACAATGCACCATGTCCACTGTCCTCACAATAATCTATGAAAGTTGTCAGACGAATGCTCCATGCCCCTTTCATCACAATGCTCCATGCCCTTGTCATCACAATGCACCATGACCCCTGTCATCACAATGCTCCGTGACTCCAGTCATCACAATGCTTCATAACATTTGTCATCACAATGCTCCATGCCCACGTCATCACAAGGCTCTGTGTCGTTTGTAACCACAATGCTCCATGAACATTTCATCACAATACTCCGTGACCCTTGTCATCACAATGCTCCATGCCTTTGTCAAAAAAATTCTCCATGACCCTTTTCATCACAATTTGCCACGCAATTTTCATCAAAACTGTCCACAATTTTCTCATTGCAATGCTCCATAAAACTTGTAATCACAATGCTCCATGCCCTTCTCATCACAATGCTCCATTACCCCTGTCATAACAGTGCTCCATGACGCCATCCATCACGATGTTCCATGGCCTTGTAATCACAAGGCTCCATGACACTTGTCATCACAATGCTCCAGGACCCCTGTAATCACAATGCTCCATGTCCTTGTCATCACAAAGCACCATGACACATGTCATCAGAATGTTCCATGGCCTTCTCATTAAATGTTCCATGCCCTTGTCATCACAGTGCTCCAAGACCCCTGTAATCACAATGCTCCATGCCCCTTTTCATCTCCATGCTCCATGAACCCTGTCATCACAATGCATCATGCCCATCATCATATTGCTTCCGGCTATTGTCAGCACAATGAAATCAAAATTCTCCTTGACTTCTGTCATCACAATGCTCCAGGACCCCTGTCATCACAATACTACATGAACATTTTCAGCCCACTGCTCCATGACACTTGTCATCACAATGATCCATGCCCTTGTCATCCCAATGCTCCATGACCCCTGTATTCACAATGCTCCATGACGCTTGTCATCACAGTGCTCCATGACACCTGTCATCACAATGCTCCATGACTTTGTCAGCAAAATGCTACATGACCTTGTCATTACAATGCTCTATGTGCTTGTCATCACAATACTCCATTTCCATTGTCATCACAATCCTCCATGAACCTTGGGATCACATTGCTTCATGCCCTTGTCATCACAATGCTCCATGCTCCTTGAAATCAAAATGATCCATGACCTCTGTCATCACAATGCTCCAAACCATTGTGATCCCAAAGTTCCATAACACTTGTCATCACAATGCTCCATGATGACTGTCATCACAAAATCCCATGCCCTTTACATCACAATGCTCATGACAATTGTCATCACAATGCTCAGTACACTTGTCATCAAAATGCTCCCTGACACTTGTCATCAGAATGCTCCTTGAACCCTGTCACGAAAAGGCTCCATGCCATTTTCATCACAATGCCCCATGCCGTTTTCATCACAATGCACCTTGACCATTGTCATCAAAATGCTCCATGCCTTTTTTGAAAAATGTTCAATGACCCTTCTCATCACAATGTGCCATTCGCTTTTCATCACAACGGTCCAGAAACTTGTCATTGCAATGCTCCATAAACCTTGTAATCACAATGCTCCATACACTTCTCATCAAAATGCTCTCTCACCAGAGATATCAGAGTGCTTCATCACTAGTCGTCACAATACTCCCTCACCCCTGTAATCACAATGTCCCATGACCCCTGTCATCACAATGCTACATCCCCTTATCATCACAATGTTCCATGACCCCTGACATCACAATGTTGTATAACCCCTGTCATCAAAATGTTCCAATACACTTTTCATCAAATTGCTGCATGACCCTGGCATCAAAATACTCCCTGCCATTCTCATCACAATGCACCATGCACTTGTCATCAAAATGCTCCATGACCTATGTCATCACAAAGCTCCATGACCCCTGGCATCACAATGCTCAATGTCATTGTCATCACAATGCTCCATGAACCCTCTCATCACATTTCTCCATGCCCTTGTCATCACAAAGCTCCATGACACTTGTAATCACAATGCTCGATGCCCTTTTCATCACAATGCCCCATGCCCTTGTCATTAGAATCCTCCATGACCCATGTATCACAGTGTTCCATGCCCTTATCATCACAATGCTCTATGCCCACACTCATCACAATAATCCATGAAACATTTCAGACCAATGCTCCATGCCCTTCTCATCACAATGCTCCTTTACCTCTGTCATAACTATGCTCCCTGACACCTGCCATCACAATGTTCCACGGCCTTGTCATCACAAGGCTCCATGACATTTGTCATCACAATGCTCCACGACCCATCTATACAAAATGCTCCATGCCCTTGTCATCAAAAAGCTACATGACGCATGTCATCAGAATGTTCCATGGCCCTGTCATCAAAAGTCTCTATGCCCTTGTCATCACAATGCTCCAAGACCCTTGTAATCAAAATGCTCCATGCGTCTTTTCATCTCAATGCTCCATGAACCCTGTCATCACAATTGACCATGCCCATCATCATAATGCTTCAGGCTATTGTCATCACAATGAAATCAAAATGCTCCATGACCTCTGTCATCACAATACTCCAAACCCTGGTGATCACAATGTTCCATAACCCTTATCATCACAGCACCCCTTGACGCTCATCATCACAATTATCCATGGTCTTCTCATCACAATGCTCCATGACCTTTGTCATCACAATGCTTAATACACTTGTTATCACAGTGCTCCCTGACACTTGTCATCAGTATGCTACATTAACCCTGTCATAACACGTCTCCATGCCTTTTTCATCACAATGATCCATATCATTTTAATCACAATGCTCCAAGACCCCTGTAATCACAATGCTCCATGCCCTTGTCATCATAATGCTCAATGATGTATGTCATCAGAATGCTCCATGGCCTTCTCATCACAATGCTCCATGCCCTTGTCATCACAATGCTCCAAGACCCCTGTAATCACAATGCTCCCTGTCCCTTTTCATCAAAATGCTCCATGAGACTTGTCATCACAAGTCTCCATTGTCTTCTCATCAAAGTGCTCCAGGAACTTGTCATCAAAATGCTGCATGATCCCTGTCATCACAATACTCCATGAACATTTTCAGCCCAATGCTCCATAACCCTTGTCATCGAAATCGTCCATGCCCTTGTCATCCCAATGCTCCATGACCCCTGTATTCACAATGCTCCGTGACGCTTGTCATCACAGGGCTCCATGACACCTGTCATCACAATGCTCCATGCCTTTGTCAGCAAAATACTAACCGACATTGTCATTGCAATGCTCTATGCGCTTGTCATCACAATACTCCATTCCCATTGTCATCACAGTCCTCCATGAACCTTGGGATCACATTGCTTCATGCCCTTGTCATCACAATGCTCCATGCTCCTTGAAATCTAAATGATCCATGACCTCTGTCATCACAATGCTCCAAACCCTTGTGATCACAATGTTCCATAGTACTTGTCATCACAACGCTCTAAGATGCCTGTCATCACATTTCCCCATGCCTTTTTCATCACAATTCTCCATGACCTTTGTCATCACAATTCTCAATACACTTGTCATCACAATGCTCCCTGACACTTGTCATCAGAATGCTCCTTGAACCCTGTCACGAAAAGGCTCCATGACTTTTTCATCACAATGCCCATGACGTTTTCATCACAATGATCCATGCCATTGTCATCAAAATACTCCACAAGCTTGTCATCAGAATGCTCCATGACGCTTGTCATCACAATTCTCCATGCACTTGTCAGCACAATGCTCCCTAACCCTTGTCATCACAATGCTCCAAGCCATTGTCATAACAATGCTCCATTTCCATTGTCATCAGAATCCTCCATTACACTTGGCATCACAATGCTCCATGCCATTGTCATCACAATGGGCCATTATATATGTCATCACAATGCTCCCTGACACGTCTCTTCACAATACTGCATGACCTGGTCATCACAATGTTCCATGCCCTTGTCATCACAATGCGCCATTCCAACTGTCATCGCAATAATCCATGAAACATATTAGACCAATGTTCCCTGCCCTTGTCATCACAATGCTCCATGCCCTTGTTATCAAAATGCTCCATGACCCCTGTCATCACAATGCTCCATGAATCGATTCATCACAATGCTTCATGACCTTTGTCATCACAATGGTCCATGCCCTCGTCATCCACAGTCTCTGTGACATATTTAACCACATTGCTCCATGAAATTTTCATCACAATGCTCTTTGACACTTGTCATCACAATGCCCTATGCCTTCCTCAGCACAATGCTCCATGACCCTTGTCATCACAGTGCTCCATGCGCTTGTCAGCACAATGCACCATGACCCATGTCATCACAATGCACCCTGCGCTTGTCATCACAGTGCTCCACAATCTTGTCACCACAGTGCTCCCTAAAACTTGTCATCACAATTCTCCATGCACTTCTCATCAAAATGCTCTCTCACCACAGATATCACAATGTTACATCACTAATCATCACAATACTCCCTCACCACTGTCATCACAATGTTCCATGACTCCTGTCTTTGCAATGCTACATGCACTTATCATCACAAAGTTCGATGACCCCTGACATCACAATGTTCCATAACACCTGTCATCAAAATGTTCCATGACACTTTTCATCAAATTGCTCTATGACCCTGTCATCACAATACTCCCTGCCATTCTCATCACATTGCACCACCCCTTGTCATCAAATTGCTCCATGACCTTTGTCATCACAAAGCTCCATGACCCTTGGCATCTCAATGCTCCATGCCATTGTCATCACAATGCTCCATGAACCCTCTAATCACAATGCTCCATGCCCCTTTGCATCTCTATGCTACATGAACCCTGTCATCAAAATGCACCATGCCCATCATCATAATGCTTCAGGCTCTTGTCATCACAATGAAATCAAAATATTCTATGATCTGTCTCATCACAATGCTCCAAATCCTTGTGATCACAATGTTCTATAACACTTATCATCACAATGCCCCATGACGCTCATCATCACAATTATCCATGCTCTTCTCATCACAGTGCTCCATGACCTTTGTCATCACAATGCTCTATAAACTTGTCATCACAATGCTCCCTGACACTTGTCATCAGTATGCTCCTGGAACCCTGTCATGAGAAGGCTCCATACCATTTTCATAACAATGATCCATGCCAATTTCATCACAATGCTCCAAGACACCAGTAATCACAGTGCTCCATGCCCTTGTCATCACAGTGCTCCAAGACCCCTGTAATCACAATACTCCATGCCCCTTTTCATCAGAATTCTCCATGAGACTTTTTATTACAAGGCTCCATGGTCTTCTCATCACAATGCTCCAGGAACTTTTCATCACAGTGCTCCTTTCCCTTGTCATTACAATGCTCCATGACCCCAGTCCTCACAATACTTCCTGAACATTTTCAGTCCAATTCTCCAGGAAATTCTCATCACAATGCTTCATGATCCCTATCATCACAATGCTCCATGACCACTCTCATCACAACGCTCCATGACCCCTGACAACACAGTGATCCGGGACTCTTGTCATCACAATGCTCCATTCCCTAGTCAGCACAATGCTCCATGAACATTTTCAGCCCAATGCTCCATGACACTTGTCATCACAATGATCCATGGCCTTGCCATCCCTATGCTCCATGACCCCTGTAATCACTATGATCCGTGATGTTTCTCATCACAGTGCTCCATGACCCTTATCATCACAATGCTCCATGCCTGTGTCAGCAAAATGCTACATGACCTTGTCATCACAATGCTCCGTTTGCTTCTCATCACAATACACCATTACCATTGTCATCACAATCGTCCATGAACCTTGGGATCACATTGCTTCATGCCCTTGTCATCCCAATGCTCCATGCTCCTTGAAAACAAAATTATCCATGACTTCTATCATCACAATGCTCCAAACCCTTGTGATCACAATGTTCCATAACACTTGTCATCACAACGCTCCATGATGCCTGTCATCACAATAATCCATGCCCTTTTCGTCAAAATGCTCCATGATCTTTCTAATCACCATTCTCAATACACTTGTCATCACAATGTTCCCTGTCACTTGTCGTCAGAATGCTCCTTGAAACCTGTCATGAAATGGCTTCATGCCTTTTTTATCACAATGCTCCATGCCCTTTTCATCACAATGCTCCATGCCATTGTCGTCACAATACTCCACAAGCTTGTCATCAGAATGCGCCATGACACTTGTCATCACAATGCTCCATGGCCACTGTCATGACAATGTTCCATACCCCTTGTCATTACTGTGCTCCATGACGCTCATCATCACAATTATCCATGGTCTTCTCATCACAATACTCCACGCCCTTGTCATCAAAACGCTCCATGACCCTTGTCATCACAATGCTCCATGGCCACTCTCATCTTAATGCTCCATTCCCCTTGTCATTACAGTGCTCCATGACGCTCATCATCACAATTATCCATGGTCTTCTCATCACAAAGCTCCACGGTCTTGCCATCACAATGCTCCATGCCCTGGTCATCACAATGCTCCATGTCCCCTGTCATCACAATTCTCCTCGTTCTTGGCAAGAGTATGCTACATGACACTTCTCATCACCGTGTTACATGATTTGTCATCACAATTCTGTATGCACTTTTCATCACAATGCTCCATGACCCCTGTCATAGGAAGCTCCATGTGCTTCTCATCACAATGCTTCATGAACTTGTCATCAAAATTCTCAATGGCCCTTGTCATCACAATGCTCCATGCCCTTGTCATCACAATGCTCCAAGACCCCTGTAATCACAATGCTCCCTGTCCCTTTTCATCAAAATGCTCCATGAGACTTGTCATCACAAGTCTCCATTGTCTTCTCATCAAAGTGCTCCAGGAACTTGTCATCAAAATGCTGCATGATCCCTGTCATCACAATACTCCATGAACATTTTCAGCCCAATGCTCCATAACCCTTGTCATCGAAATCGTCCATGCCCTTGTCATCCCAATGCTCCATGACCCCTGTATTCACAATGCTCCGTGACGCTTGTCATCACAGGGCTCCATGACACCTGTCATCACAATGCTCCATGCCTTTGTCAGCAAAATACTAACCGACATTGTCATTGCAATGCTCTATGCGCTTGTCATCACAATACTCCATTCCCATTGTCATCACAGTCCTCCATGAACCTTGGGATCACATTGCTTCATGCCCTTGTCATCACAATGCTCCATGCTCCTTGAAATCTAAATGATCCATGACCTCTGTCATCACAATGCTCCAAACCCTTGTGATCACAATGTTCCATAGTACTTGTCATCACAACGCTCTAAGATGCCTGTCATCACATTTCCCCATGCCTTTTTCATCACAATTCTCCATGACCTTTGTCATCACAATTCTCAATACACTTGTCATCACAATGCTCCCTGACACTTGTCATCAGAATGCTCCTTGAACCCTGTCACGAAAAGGCTCCATGACTTTTTCATCACAATGCCCATGACGTTTTCATCACAATGATCCATGCCATTGTCATCAAAATACTCCACAAGCTTGTCATCAGAATGCTCCATGACGCTTGTCATCACAATTCTCCATGCACTTGTCAGCACAATGCTCCCTAACCCTTGTCATCACAATGCTCCAAGCCATTGTCATAACAATGCTCCATTTCCATTGTCATCAGAATCCTCCATTACACTTGGCATCACAATGCTCCATGCCATTGTCATCACAATGGGCCATTATATATGTCATCACAATGCTCCCTGACACGTCTCTTCACAATACTGCATGACCTGGTCATCACAATGTTCCATGCCCTTGTCATCACAATGCGCCATTCCAACTGTCATCGCAATAATCCATGAAACATATTAGACCAATGTTCCCTGCCCTTGTCATCACAATGCTCCATGCCCTTGTTATCAAAATGCTCCATGACCCCTGTCATCACAATGCTCCATGAATCGATTCATCACAATGCTTCATGACCTTTGTCATCACAATGGTCCATGCCCTCGTCATCCACAGTCTCTGTGACATATTTAACCACATTGCTCCATGAAATTTTCATCACAATGCTCTTTGACACTTGTCATCACAATGCCCTATGCCTTCCTCAGCACAATGCTCCATGACCCTTGTCATCACAGTGCTCCATGCGCTTGTCAGCACAATGCACCATGACCCATGTCATCACAATGCACCCTGCGCTTGTCATCACAGTGCTCCACAATCTTGTCACCACAGTGCTCCCTAAAACTTGTCATCACAATTCTCCATGCACTTCTCATCAAAATGCTCTCTCACCACAGATATCACAATGTTACATCACTAATCATCACAATACTCCCTCACCACTGTCATCACAATGTTCCATGACTCCTGTCTTTGCAATGCTACATGCACTTATCATCACAAAGTTCGATGACCCCTGACATCACAATGTTCCATAACACCTGTCATCAAAATGTTCCATGACACTTTTCATCAAATTGCTCTATGACCCTGTCATCACAATACTCCCTGCCATTCTCATCACATTGCACCACCCCTTGTCATCAAATTGCTCCATGACCTTTGTCATCACAAAGCTCCATGACCCTTGGCATCTCAATGCTCCATGCCATTGTCATCACAATGCTCCATGAACCCTCTAATCACAATGCTCCATGCCCCTTTGCATCTCTATGCTACATGAACCCTGTCATCAAAATGCACCATGCCCATCATCATAATGCTTCAGGCTCTTGTCATCACAATGAAATCAAAATATTCTATGATCTGTCTCATCACAATGCTCCAAATCCTTGTGATCACAATGTTCTATAACACTTATCATCACAATGCCCCATGACGCTCATCATCACAATTATCCATGCTCTTCTCATCACAGTGCTCCATGACCTTTGTCATCACAATGCTCTATAAACTTGTCATCACAATGCTCCCTGACACTTGTCATCAGTATGCTCCTGGAACCCTGTCATGAGAAGGCTCCATACCATTTTCATAACAATGATCCATGCCAATTTCATCACAATGCTCCAAGACACCAGTAATCACAGTGCTCCATGCCCTTGTCATCACAGTGCTCCAAGACCCCTGTAATCACAATACTCCATGCCCCTTTTCATCAGAATTCTCCATGAGACTTTTTATTACAAGGCTCCATGGTCTTCTCATCACAATGCTCCAGGAACTTTTCATCACAGTGCTCCTTTCCCTTGTCATTACAATGCTCCATGACCCCAGTCCTCACAATACTTCCTGAACATTTTCAGTCCAATTCTCCAGGAAATTCTCATCACAATGCTTCATGATCCCTATCATCACAATGCTCCATGACCACTCTCATCACAACGCTCCATGACCCCTGACAACACAGTGATCCGGGACTCTTGTCATCACAATGCTCCATTCCCTAGTCAGCACAATGCTCCATGAACATTTTCAGCCCAATGCTCCATGACACTTGTCATCACAATGATCCATGGCCTTGCCATCCCTATGCTCCATGACCCCTGTAATCACTATGATCCGTGATGTTTCTCATCACAGTGCTCCATGACCCTTATCATCACAATGCTCCATGCCTGTGTCAGCAAAATGCTACATGACCTTGTCATCACAATGCTCCGTTTGCTTCTCATCACAATACACCATTACCATTGTCATCACAATCGTCCATGAACCTTGGGATCACATTGCTTCATGCCCTTGTCATCCCAATGCTCCATGCTCCTTGAAAACAAAATTATCCATGACTTCTATCATCACAATGCTCCAAACCCTTGTGATCACAATGTTCCATAACACTTGTCATCACAACGCTCCATGATGCCTGTCATCACAATAATCCATGCCCTTTTCGTCAAAATGCTCCATGATCTTTCTAATCACCATTCTCAATACACTTGTCATCACAATGTTCCCTGTCACTTGTCGTCAGAATGCTCCTTGAAACCTGTCATGAAATGGCTTCATGCCTTTTTTATCACAATGCTCCATGCCCTTTTCATCACAATGCTCCATGCCATTGTCGTCACAATACTCCACAAGCTTGTCATCAGAATGCGCCATGACACTTGTCATCACAATGCTCCATGGCCACTGTCATGACAATGTTCCATACCCCTTGTCATTACTGTGCTCCATGACGCTCATCATCACAATTATCCATGGTCTTCTCATCACAATACTCCACGCCCTTGTCATCAAAACGCTCCATGACCCTTGTCATCACAATGCTCCATGGCCACTCTCATCTTAATGCTCCATTCCCCTTGTCATTACAGTGCTCCATGACGCTCATCATCACAATTATCCATGGTCTTCTCATCACAAAGCTCCACGGTCTTGCCATCACAATGCTCCATGCCCTGGTCATCACAATGCTCCATGTCCCCTGTCATCACAATTCTCCTCGTTCTTGGCAAGAGTATGCTACATGACACTTCTCATCACCGTGTTACATGATTTGTCATCACAATTCTGTATGCACTTTTCATCACAATGCTCCATGACCCCTGTCATAGGAAGCTCCATGTGCTTCTCATCACAATGCTTCATGAACTTGTCATCAAAATTCTCAATGGCCCTTGTCATCACAATGCTCCATGCCCTTGTCATCACAATGCTCCATGTCCATTGTCATCACAATGCTCCAAGCCCTTGTCATCAAAATGCTCCATTTCATTTGTCATCACAATCCTCCATGACACTTGGCATCACAATATTCCATTCCATTGCCATCGCAATGGACCATGACATATGTCATCACAATGCTCCCTGAGACCTGTCTTCAAAATACTCCATGACCTTCTCATCACAATGCTCCATGCCTTTGTCATCACATTGCACCATGCCCACTGTCATCACAATAATCCATGAAACATGTCAGGCCAATGCTCCATGCCCCTGTCATCACAATGCTCATTGCCTTTTCATCACAAAGCTCTATGACCCCTGTCATCACAATGCTCCGTGACTCCAGTCATCACAATGCTTCATGAACTTTGTATCACAATGGTCCATGCCCTCGTCATCACTAGGCTCTGTGACCTTTGTCACCAAAATGCTCCATGAAATTTTCATCACAATGCTCGGTGACCCTTGTCATCACATTGCTCCATGACCCATGTCATCACAATGCGCCATGTGCTTGTCATCACAGTGCTCCACAAGCTTGTCATCACAATGCTCCATAAAACTTGTCCTCACAATGCTCCATGCACTTCTTATCAAAATGCTCTCTCACGAATGATATCAAAATGTTCCCTCACTAGTCATCACAATACACCCACTCCCCTCTAATCACAATGGTCCACAACACTGTCATGAAAATGTTCCATGACTCCTGACATCACAATGTTCCATAACCCCTGTCATCAAAATGTTCCATGACATTTTTCATCAAATTGCTCCATGACCCTGTCATCACAATGCTCCCTGCCCATCACAAGAGAATGCACCACACCCTTGTCATCAAAATGCTCCATGACCTTTGTCATCACAAAACTCCATGACCCTTGGCATCACAATGCTCCATGCCATTGTCATCACAATGCTCCAAAAACCTCTCATCACATTGTTCAAAGCCCTTGTCATCACACGATCCATGATGCATTTCATCACAATGCTCGATGCCATTCTTCTCACAATGCTCCATGCGCTTCTCATCACAATCCTCCATGAACCATGTATCACAGTGTTCCGTTCCCTTGTTATCACAATGCTCCTTGTCCCCTCTCATCACAATAATCCATGAAACATTTCAGACCAATGTTCCATGCCCTTTTCATCACAATGATCCAAGACTCCTGTAATCATAATGCTCCATGCCCCTTTTCATCTCAATGCTCCATGAACGCTGTCATCACAATGCACCAAATGCGCATCATCATAATGCTTCATGCTATTTTCATCACAATGAAATCAAAATGCTCTATGACCTCTGTCATCACAATGCTCCAAATCCTTGTGATCACAATATTCCATAACAACTATCATCAGAGCTCCAAATAACGCTCGTCATCACAAGTATCCATGGTCTTCTAATCACAATGCTCCATGACATTTGTCATCACAGTGCTCAATACCCTTGTCATCACAATGGTCCCTGACACTTGTCATCAGTATGCTCCTTGAACCCTGTCATGACAAGGCTCCATGCCTTTTTCATCACAATGTTACATGCCCTTTTCCTCACAGTGCTCCAAGGCCCCTGTAATCACAATGTTCCATGCCCTTGTCCTCACAAAGCTCCATGATGCATGTCATCAGAACGCTCCATGACATTCTCATCCCATTGTTCACTGCCCTTGTCATCACAATGCTCCAAGAGCCCTGTAATCACAATGTTCCATGCCCTTGTCTTCACAAAGCTCCATGATGCATGTCATCAGAACGCTCCATGACATTCTCATCCCAATGTTCCATGCCCTTGTCATCACAATGCTCCAAGACCCCTGTAATCACAATGCTCCATGACCCCTGTCATCACAATACTCCATGAATATTTTCAGCCCAATGCTCCATGACGTTCTCATCACAAAGCTCCATGACCTCTGTCATCACAATGCTCCATGACCACTGTCATCACAACGCTCCATGAACCCTGACAACACAATGATCCGGGAATCTTGTCATCAAAATGCTCCATGCCCTTGTCATCCCAATGCTCCATGAACCCTGTAATCACAATGCTCCATGACGCTTGTCATCACAGTGCTCCATGAACCTTGTCATCACAATGCCTTTGACAGCAAAATGATACATAATCTTGTCATCACAATGCTCCATGCGCTTGTCATCACAATCCTCCATGACCCTTGGGATCATATTGCTTTATGCCCTTGTCACCTCTATCTTGCCTTTCTGGTTTTTACAGATTTTCGGATGTCCTTTTTGACCGGTGGGAAGTGACAATTCTTTGTAGTGTGGATTTGCATTGCGCGCTTGCTTGATTGGCCAAAAAGGGCCTATGCCTTTTCTCCTGAATATATTCAGGAGAAAATTCATATGCTGTTTTTGGCCAAGTGCATCATTCTCGAAGTTGTGATGCCTTTCCTGTGCTTTAAAGGCGATTCCAATTTACCTCTTGAAATATGTTTTGTGCAATTCTGCCTCATTTTCAAGTCCGCTTTGTTGCCTTCCCTCAACAGATTTTTGGAAGAGAGTAGTCCTTTATAACTCTGCAGGTTTTTGATTTGCTTTGCCCCTGAGATCCAATTTTGAATTCCCATTTTTGGGAGCTGACCGCAAATCCACAATTTTGCTTCAGGACCTATACTGGTTCCAGGGGTGGCTATACTGGTTCCCTGTGGGTGGCTGAGGCTTTGGTTAATTCTTCTTCCTGACGGGAATTTAGAGTGACATGTGTCCGTCCAAAGGCCTACATCTACTCTCTGATTGGTTCTCCCTCTTCCCTTTCATCCTCTGCACAATTAGCAAACTGTGCGAACCAGGAGGTTATAGGGGATGACTCTCCTAAGTTGGGAGATTGATAGTAAAGTAGTTGGAATGCCAAACTGTAGCACAAGGAGAGGAAAAAGTAGGAGACTTTCAGAAACCTTTCGCCATCACAGGGTGTCCATTCTCTAGGTTGCCCATACATGTTATAACTGTAGTGATATTCCCTTCTACCTGGAAATTTGGGAGCCATGGAATGGTGGCATGCATTACTACTTTAAAGGCTCTGCATTTTCTCTCCCAATCTCACCAGTCCTCTCAGTCCCAAGTGACCAGCCTTATGTCTCATCCAGCTGTCTTTGCAGATAGGGTCATTCTAGGTTTCATCAGAACCCCTGAAGGAATTGTGTAAGAATTTCGCTGTTTTTTGTTTTGTTTTTGAAATTCATTTTTATAATGGGGTTGAGCTGATTTTCCCTGACGTGTTTATGCCAGTCTAGACACACTTGATTCCCTTACAGAGGCATATCAGTACATAGGTTTTAAGATTCTTACTAATCAGATATATTCCTCTGTGGGGAATAGGGGTTTTGAGTCCCGTTCACTGAGGAAGGTGTAGGTCTTGTCTATTCTGTATTTGGTTTATGGAATGGTACCTGTGCTAATATCAAACTCTGGTTTTATGCATCACCCCACCTCTCCTTTCCCCTTAAGGAGGCATAAGAGTGTTTTCTAAATGTGAGACGCTGCTCTCTTTCCTAATTCACTTCATGTGTTGTGATGTTGACATTCCCTCTGTAAGTGATATCTTATGATAAGATTCTTTTTCTGTGTGACTAATTTCCCTTAGAATCATCATACCTAAATCCTCTCATTATGCTGCTACTGGCCTTATGACATTGATTTCACGTCTGAGTGATATTCCGTTGTACAAAATTACCACAAGTTCTTTATGCATTTCTCTTTTTCCTGGGATACTTTAGGTGTACCGAAGTTGAGGTTCTTGTATGCAGAACAGCCCTAAACTTTGGGGTGCCTGTGTCTTGTTGATATTTAGTCTTCCCAAGTTATATGTCCATGAGTTGAAGTCCCCTTTGCTCGGGGGCTTTGTATTTTAGATGTTTTAGCAAACAGCATACACTTCTTCAGAGTAGCTCTTGGATATTTATACCCCACCCATCAGCGTGACTAGTCTCCCTGTTTTCCATGGCCTCTCCTGCATTTTTGATTTGTACACATTTTTTGGATGGACTTTCTGAGCAGTGGAAATTGAGACTTCTTTATTGTGCGGATTTGCATTTCCCCCTTGCTTGGTTGGCCAAAAACTCTGTTTGTGTTTTTTTTCCTGAAGATATTCACGAAAAAAAGGCATACACCATTTGCCCAACTGCATCATTTTAGAAATTCTGCTGCTTTTCATATGCTTTAAATGTGAGTACAATCTACCTTTTGTAAAATGTTTCCTGCAATTCTGCCTCTCATTCAGAACCTCTTCGTTGCCTTACCTGAATATATTTTTGGACGTTAGTTATCATTTATATCTTTGAAGGTCTTTGAATTGTCTGCTCCTGAGCTCCATTTTGCAACTCGCTTTTTTGTGAGCTGGCCGCCAAACCATTGGATTGATTCCGGCCCTATTCTGGTTCTGGGGAGGCAGTCTGAGCCTTTGGTTAATTCTTCTTCCTAAAGGGATATTAGAGTGACATGTGCCTGTCAAAACTCCTACAGCTAATCTCTCACTGGTTCCTCCTCTTCCCATTTATCCTCTTCAAAAATTGCAAACTGTGTGAAACAGGAGGTTAAAGGGGCTGATTCTCCAAGTGGGGAGATTGTTAGTAATGTGGCTGGAATGGCGAACCCCAGCACCAGGAGATCAAAAATGAGGTGCATTTTAGACACCTTTCCTGAGCACACGGTGTACATTCATCTCGGTTTCCCAGGCATGTTTTCACTGTCAGAAGATTCCCTTGAACCTGCCGATTTGGGACCCATGGAATGGGTACCAGGCAGTGTTACTTTAAAAGGTCTGTATTTCCTCACCCAGCCTCTCTAACATCTCTCAGCGTGCATAGCTTCCAGCCTTATATATCATCCTGCTGTGGGTCTACATGTGTTCAATCCATGTTACATCATAGCCCTTCAACAAAAGTTGCAAGAATTTTTGTCTGTCTCACTGTTTTTATAAATATTATTAAATTTATTTTTATATTGGTTACAGCTGATTTTCAAAGCTCTGTTTTTTGCTGCTGTACATCCACTTGATTCATGTACTGTGTGACAACAATAAATTCTTTCTCAGATGCCTACGAGTCATATGTCTTATTTTCCAGTGACTTGAGTGGACTGAGTGCAGTTCTTTGAGGTACCGTGTAGGCCTTGCCAGTTATTCAATTTGGTACTTGGAATGGTATATTTGCTAATTTCAACCTCCTGGATAATACCTCACCATTCCCCACCTTTCCCATTTAGCAGCCTTATGTCTATTTTCTACATATTTGACTATGTTTCTGTTTTGTAGTTTATTTAATGTGTAGCCATTTTTGATTCCACCTTTAAGTGGCATCATATGATATGTGTCTTTTTCTTTCTGACATGTGTCACTTAGAATGGTCGTATGTAACTCCTCCAGAGTTGTTACAACTGGCCTTATTTCAATGATTTCTGGATGAGTAATATTCCACTCTACATAAGTACCCCATCTCTTTTATCCATTTTATCCTTCCAGGGACATTTAGTTTATATCCAAGTGGAGGCCCTTTTTAACAGAGAGGTGGTAAACGTTGGAGTGCCTGTTTTCTGTCATTTTTTGTTTTTCCCAAGGTATACGCCCATGAGTGCAAGTGCCCTATGCTCTGTAGCTCAGTTTTCAGATGTTTTAGCAAACACAATACACTTCTCCAGAGTGGCCGTTGGCAAATTACATTTCCACTATCAGCCTCACAGGGCTCCCTTTTCTCCTCACCCTGTCCTGCATTTCTCGTGTTTACACTTTATGTGGATGACCCTTCTGACTGATGTGAAGTGATACATTTTGTAGTATTGATTTCCAGTGCCCACCTGTTTGGTTGGATAAAAAGTGTGTATGGCCTTTACTTGAATATATTCAGAAAAAAATGCATACGCCCATATGGGCCAACTGCATCATTGGCGATGTTCAGCCCCTTTTCTTGTGCTTTAGTGGGGAGTCCTTTCTACCTCTTCAAATCTGTTTCCTGCCACTCTCCCTTGCTTACAACTCCTTTTCTGTGACTTACCTCAAGACATTTTTCGACGATAGATATTTTCAACTCTGCAGTTTCATGAATTTTAGTGCCCCTGAGTTCCATTTTTCAACTTGTGTTTTTGGAAACTGGACACAAAACAGTGGGATTTCCTCTAGACCAATTCTATTTCCTTGGGTAAATCTAGCCTTTGATGAATTTGTCTTCCAGATTGGAAATTAGAGTGGCATGTGCCTGTCCAAACAACTAAGACTTGTCTCTAAATTTTTCTCATCCTTCCGCTTCATCCTCTGGACAAATTCCAAACTGTGTGCAACAGGATGTTGACGGTGCTGATATCCCCAAGGGAGGAGATTGTTAGGAAATATGCTGGGGGGGTGAACCCGAGCACCAGGCGATGAGGAGATGAGGTGCCTTTTCCAAACTCTTTCCGATCAAACGGTGTACCATCCTCTAGGTGTGACAGACATGTTTTAGCTGTAGGAAGGGTCCCGTGCATGGAAGGAGAACACCAGGGATTTTTCCAAATCAGTGCCTCCCCGAACCCCAAACTGGGGAATTTTTAAGCTACGGCTACACGTATGTCCATTAAGGGCCTTGGGATATAGGCAGAGCCCAAATTTTAGATGATTGAAATCTTCAGGTTCAGAAGCGCTCACCATCGGCCTTGCTTAGGTTACATTTTATCTGTCATTGATAGATGATGTCAATAAAAATATCGATTCTTTTTCAGATTATTTCCCCTTATAGGTTATTGCAAAATATTCAGTGTAGTTCCCTGTGCTATACAGTAGTTCCTTGTTGATGATCTATTTTATACATAGCAGTGTGTATGTGTTAATCCCAAACTGTTAATTTATCCCTTTTCCTACCTTTCCCCTTTGGTAATAATAAATTATAAGATTTTATACTTCTCAGGAATGGGGGAGCTGAAAGAGAGGTATCTTTTCAATGGAAAAGCATTCAAAACAAGATTGAAGCTTCAGCCAAGAGTATTCGATGTACATCCATGAAAATAAATCACTTCATTTCTCTAATGTTGACCTGACAAATAAGACAGACGTCTTCACTGAACTTGCTTATAGTAAAGTGATGGAATTATCAAATATATGTCTTAGAAAAATCTTATTATACCCGAGCATTATACACTGCTCTATGTTAACTACAGTTTGGCTCTGACATCTGTTCATTGAAGTTACAATGTTCTCAATTTCTGTTACAGATCCTCCAGAGTGTACCCCAACAGGAGTCCCCGAGCCCAGTGTCATTGGAGCCAACAGATCAAGACTGAGTTTGGTTCAGAAGCAAAGGAAACATTATTTTCAAACCGAATGGAGAGGTGAGAGCGTGCACTCCCCCACGGGCTATGGGCTGGGCTACTGTGTAGGGATCCCGGCAGCGTCAGTGGGAGTTAGGGGATGGAGGTCTCGAGGGCTGGGTTGGCTGCAGCTCAGGCTCTATGCTGTGGAGTCTGCATGGGACTCCGCTAGCTGAGGTGTCGACCCAGCCATTCTGCACTACGAAATCGGGTCTGAAGTGCTGGGTGTGGGACCTCTGCATGCGGAACCCTAGGAGCACGTGAAATTAGACAAAGCACAAAGGAAAAACAGGTTAGACTTTATTTTATTGCCCAGATTCTCTTTTTATCTCCCAAGAATTTTTAATGAACGTTGCCAGAGATGAACACCTCCTCTGCTTTTTGTTCCGTTCCTCATTCTTGGGGTGTTGAGGGTGCAGACCCCTCTTTTGTAACTGCTTCATGCTCTGGTGGCAGCCCTGATACCTGGGGGTAGGGGCAAAACGTCTCCCCACCAGCCTCCAGGTGAGGTTGATTGTCCCAAAGCCTCCTGCCTCACTTCTCGTCCGCCTGAGCACCAGCATTGGAAGTGTTATAGATTCTATTGACCTTTAAGGTTCCAGGAAAGAGATGCGCAGAGATGCTGTGGTGGCAGGTTTCACCCCACCCCACATTTGTTCTGTGACATTAGGCTGACGGTTTTTGCCAGCCTAGATGCTCTGACCAGTAGTCTGTGCTTTCTTTAATTAGGTCCCTGAATTAATGTACAAACAGCACCATGTGTCAGAGCCCTGCCTGTGCAACACCCAGACAGTCCAGGGTAAGTGGTGATCCAGGACCATGACGTCCACTGAGTCCACGGCCCTTAGAAGTAGCCAGCAGTCCAGCCGGTCATATTGGCCAACATCACCGCGGTGTCTGTAGGGTTTTCTATGGTGAAAGCGTGATATACGTTTCCCCCGCCAAGCTTATTAGCTCCCCTCTGGGTGCAGTAAGTCCTGCAAGCAGTAGTCTGCTCTTTCGGGGCACAGTCTTGTTGTTTTCTGAGAGAAACTCCAGGTCAAGTGATGGTCACACGAGTCATCTTGGGGGCCTGTTGCCCCCATTTGTCTCTCTGGAGTTTGGAGTTGTAGGGCCTCCTCACTCGAGGTCAGTGTGTCCACAGAGCGACCCCTGCAACTTCAGGACATGATGGGTGGTTAGGATCACCACGTGGGGTCCTATTCCCTTAGGAGGGAGCTGGCCTTGTGGGCTGCTGATTTCCAGCTTTTTAGATACCCCAGTATCCTGGCCTGATGAGTCGGTGGGCAAAGCCCTTGGTGACCATAGTTTATCATACCTGAAGGGCATTCTTGTGTTGCTCCATTTCAAGTGGTCCCAGTTTTTGTACTAAGGCTCCAAGGGCGATTAACCTTTGACCGGGTATGTAAAGGTCAAAGGGTTTAGCTAAATTAGCGAGTTCCTGGCCAAGGATCTGAATTGACTGCTCTTTCCATTCTTGAAAGGCTGCTTCTGGATTCTATTCAAAAGGATCATCATCTTTTCGTGTCAGTGTTTCATGTAGAGGCCCAGCTATTAGACTGTAGTTAAGGATCCAGATGCAGAAAACCTTGGCCTCCCCAGGAACCCTTAAGCTGTCTTCTAGTTTTAGAAGAGGTAAGGCTGCAAATGGCTTCTTCCCTATCCTGGGATGTATTTCTCCGAATATCTGTGCGAATGAAACCCAGGCAAGTCACCTGAGCCTGTGATATTTGAGCCTTTTTCTTGGACACCTTCTATCCTTTCTTGGCTAGGTAGTTCCGAGGCGTCTTTAGTAGGCCTGGCAATCAGAATGTCATCTGCATATTGAAGGAGGGTTCCCTTTTACAGAGGTAGAACGTTTAGGTTTTTAGAGGACATTTCCCCAATGATGGTGTGGGGATTTTTGAACCATTGGGGCAGGACGGCCCAGCATTATTGCTTGTGTTGCATGTTGTGTCCTGCCACACACAAGCGAAAAATTCTTGTGACTCTGAGATGAATGGAATACAGAAGAAGGCATCATTGAAGTGTAATACAGAATGTCATGGCCTGGTGGATGGTAGAATGAGCAGCAGGGTGTAGGAAATAGGAGCTACTGGATGTATATCCTCGGTGGCTTCACTGACTGTCCTGATGTCCATTCCCAGGTCTCCAGCAGCCCATGGTCTTCTCGTGGTTAGGCCAATCCCAGGATATGGAGCTCACCTGGGCTGCATCCCGCACCCCACAGCCCACGGGGCTCTCGTATTCAAGTCCCTCCCAGGGTATGGAGCTCACCTGTGCAGCTACCCAGCAGCCCATGGGGCTCTCATAGTCAGGCCCCTCCCAGGATACGGAGCTCCCCTGGGCAGGTACCCCAGCAGGGCTGGACACACAGGAAATGTGCACATAGCCCACCTTGCAGAGAACCCCCAGCTCACCTGTCACTCACAGCTGACACAGAACACCTCAGAACAGGACTTGAACTAACAAACAGCAGCTCTGACAGGTCTGTGACCCTGGCTATCACTCTGTGCAGCCTCTCTCTGCCTGGTCTTCCAGACACTTCCACTGCAGCCAGGGCTCCAGGCCTCTGTCTCCACCCACCATCACTCCTCTCCCTGACTCCTGGGTTCCTCTCATTAGGATAGGGTCTTCTTGAAGTTGTTTTCCACTCATGGACCAGATAAAATGATAAGAAAACAAGCGGCAGCTGCAGCCACTTGTCTATCCTGACTCTCAAGGCCCACACCTGTTCCTTGGGACTGACCCTTTTAGCAAGGTTCATTTTCTGCAACTGTGAGCCCCTGAGGGTTGAGGATTGGCTGATTTGGGCAGCCTGACACTGCCTGCCAGCCCCCCCCACAGGTGTGCCTGGGTTGAGGTCAATATAAACACCTCTCCAGTCAGCAAGAGCCCCTGTAGCTGTGACTGACGCCATATTCTCTGCCCCATCAGCAGTTTCGGGGCTGGGGTGGAGGGAGGGAGTGAGGGGCCGTGGCTTTGTGGGTGGCCCAGTGTGAGTGGGGCTCTGCTGGACTTTCTGCAGGAGTTGCCAGGCTGCCACCTGCTAAAGAAGAGGATGTGTCACCCATACCTGCCACTGGAATTTCTCCCCAGGCAGAGGTGAGGAAGTAAAAAAGCAGTGGGGGCTGTGGCAGGAGGGGTATCTCAGGCAGGGAAATGAAAAGCTTCCAGAAGAGCATCTGGGGCCAGGACCATCCTGGCTGGCCTGCAGGCACCAAGTCGGCCTGCGTGCTCTCGCTAGTGTGGCTCCACAGCCCTTCCTCTAGGTTTGCAAGTGCTTGTACATATTCAGGTGTTTTACCTGGAAAGGGTGGGAAGAGTTCAGCTGGAGCAGGACTGGGGCTCAGCTCACATTTACTCACAGACGCCTCAACACAGTCCCCCAGCTTTGCAATGAGGATGCTCCTTGTGGGGGAGAGCGCTTCTGATGGCATGGGAGACGATTTCCCACCTCTGACCAACTTAAGAATTTTTTACCACTGGAGCAAGTGCCCTGATACGATTTTCCTCTGTATAACTGGTGAGTTCTGTTTTTTTTTCTTTCTTTTTTTCTTTTTGGTTCAAGTTAGATTTTATTTATTCCTCTTTTTTTTAATTTGGAGATATAAACATGGAAATAATGCATTAATATAAAGACGTCTATGTGAAGGGAAAAACTTTTTTTCTGTTTTATTTTATTAAATGTTATTTATTTATTTTTAATTTTTTTTAAATCTATTTTTTTTATACAGCAGGTTCTTATTGGATATGTATTTTATACATATAAGTGTGCACATGTGAATCCCAGCTCCCAATCCATCCCACCACCACCCTCACATGGCGTTCCCTCCTTGGTGTCCATATGTTTGTTCTCTACATCTGTCTCTATCTCTGCCCTGCAAACTGGTTCATCTGTACCATTTTTCTAGGTTCCACATATATGCATTAATATACAATATTTGTTTTTCTCTTTCTGACTTACTTCACTCTGTATGACAGTCTCTAGATCCATCGAGGTCTCTACAATTGACCCAATTTCATTCCTATGTATGGCTGAGTAATATTCCGTTGTATATATGTACCACGTCTTTAACCATTCGTCTGTCTGTGTGCACTTAGGTTGCTTTCATTACCTGTCTATTGTAAATAGTGCTGCAGTGAACATTGTGGTGAATGTGTCTTTTTGATTTATGGTTTTCTCTGGGTATATGCCCAGTAGTGGGATTGCTGGATTATATGGTAATTCTATTTTTAGTTTTTTAAGGAACCTCCATACTGTTCTCCATAGAGACTGTATCGATTTACATTCCCAACAATAGTTGAAGAAGGTTCTTTTTCTCCACACCCTCTCCAGCATTTGTTGTTTGTAGATTTTCTGATGATGCCCATTCTAACATGTGTGACATGATACCTCATTGTAGTTTCCATTTCCATTTCTCTAATAATTAGTGATGTTCAGCAGATTTTCATGTGCGTACTGGCCATCTCTATGTCTTCTTGGAAGAAATGTCTATTTAGATCTTCCATTTTTGTATTGGGTTGTTTGTTTTATTACTGTTGAGCTCCATGAGCTGTTTATATATATTGGAGATTAATCATTTGTCCATTGATTCGTTTGCAAATATTTTCTGCCATTCTGATGGTTGTCTATTCATCTTGTTTGTAGTTTCCTTTGCTTTACAAAAGCTTTTACGTTTCATTAGGTCCCATCTGTTTAGTTTTCTTTTTTATTTCATTACTATAAGAGGTGGATCAAAAAAGATCTTGCTGTGATTTACGTCAGAGTATCCTTCGTAAGTTTTCCTCTCAGAGTTTTATACTGTCTGGTCTTATATTAAAGTCTCTAATTCATTTTGAATATATTTTTATGTATGGTGTTGGGGAGTGTTCTAATTTCATTATTTTACATGTAGCTCTCCATATTTCCCAGCACCAATGATTGAAGAGACTGTCTTATCTCCATTGTATAGTCTTGCCTCCTTTGTCATAGATTAGTTGACCATAAGTGTGTAGGTTTAACCTTGGGCTTTTTTTTTTTTCCTTTTACACGTTTATTGAAGTATAATTGCTTTACAATGGAGTGTTCGTTTCTGCTGTATAAAAAAGTGAATCAGCTATACATATACAAATATCACCAGATCCCCTCCCTCTTGCATCTCCCTCCCACACTCCATATCCCACCCCTTTATGTGGTCACAAAGCACCGAGCTGATCTCCCTGTTCTATGTGGCTGATTCTCAGTAGCTATCGGTGTTACATTTGGTAATGTATTTATGTCCATGCCACTCTCTCACTTCGTCCCAGCTTACCCATCCCCCTTCCGGTGTCCTCAAGTCCTTTCTCTATGTCTGTGTCCTTAATCCTGTCCTGCCAGTCGGTTCTTCAAAATCTTTTTTTTTCTTCATTAGATTCCATATATCTCTGTTAACATACAGTATTAGTTTTTCCCTTTCTGACTTACTTCACTGTGTAGGACAGATTCTAAGTCCATCCACCTCAGTACAAATAACTCAGTTTTGCTTCTTTTTATGGTTGAGTAATATTTGATTGTATATATGTGCCAGATCTTCTTTATCCATTCATCTGTCGATGGACACTTAGGTTGCTTCCATGTCCTGGCTAATGCAAATAGAGCTGCAATGAACATTTTTGTACATAACTCTTTTTGAATTATGGTTTTCACAAGGCAAATGCCCAGTAGTTGGATTGTTGTGTCGTATGGTACTTCTATTGTTAGTTATTTAAAGGAACCTCCGTACTGTTCTCCCTAGTGCTCATATCAATTTACATTCCCACCCACAGTGCAAGTGTGTTCCCTTTTCTCCAATAAAGGCCTCTCCAGCATTTATTGTTTTGTAGATTTTTTTGATGATTGCCACTCTGACTGCTGTGAGGTGATACCTCAGGGTAGTTTTGATTTGCATTTCTCTAATGATTAGTGATGTTCAGCATCCTTTCATGTGTTTCTTGGTAATCTGTATATCTTCTTTGGAGAAATGTCTATTTAGGTCTTCTGCCCGTTTTTGGATTGGGTTGTTTGTTTTTGTGATATTGAGCTACATGTGGTGCTTGTAAAGTTTGGAGATTAATCCTTTGTCAATTGCTTCATTTGAAAATATTTCCTCCCATTCTGAGGGTTGTTTTTGCATCTTGTTTATGTTTTCCTGTACTGTGTAAAAGCTTTTAAGTTTCATTAGGTCCCATTTGTTGATTTCTGTTTTTATTTCCATTTCTCTAGGAGGTGGGTCCAAAAGGATCTTGCTGTGATTTATGTCATAGAGTGTTCTGCCTATGGTTTCCTCTAAGTGTTTTATAGTGTCTGGTCTTATATTTAGATCTCTAATCAATTTAGAGTCTATTTTTGTGTATGGTGTTATGGAGTGTTCTAATTTCATTCTTTTATGTGTAGGGGTCCAGTTTTTCCAGCACCAATTACTGAAGAGACTGTCTTTTCTCCATTGTATATCCTTAGCTCCTTTGTCATAGATGAGATAGCCATAGGTATGTAGGTTTATCTCTGGGCTTTCTGTCCTGTTCCATTGATCTGTGTTTATGCCAATCTACATACACTTGATTCCATTATGCAGACATATAAATACATAGGTTTCAAGGTTATTACCAGTCAGATATATTCCTCTTCAGTGAATAGGGTGTTTTGTGTCCAGTTCATTGAGAAAGGAGTAGGTCTTGTCTATTACATATTTGGTATATGGAATGGGATCTGTGCTAATTTCAAACTCTGCTTTTACACATCACCCCACGTCACCTTTCCCCTTAAGGAGGAATAAGTGTGTTTTCTAAATGTGTAACTCTGTTCTCTTTTGAAATTCAGTTCATGTGTAGCCATGTTTACATTTCCTCTATAAGTGATATATTACAATAAGTTTCTTTTTCTTTGTGGCTCATTTCACTTAGCATCATCGTACCTAAAGCCACTCATTATGCTGCTATTGGCCTTATGACATTGATTTTATGTCTGAGTGACTTTCCTTTGTATATAAGTACCACAACATCTATATCCATTTTTATTTCCTTTCCTGGGATATATAAAGTGTACCGAAGTCGAGGTTCTTGTAAACAGAGCAGCCCTAAATTTTGGGCTGGCTGTGTGTTGTGGATTTTTAGTTTTCCCAAAATACACGCCCATGAGTGGAAGTGTGCTATACTCTGTAGCTCTGTTTTAGAAAACAACATACAGTTCTCCAGAGAGGCTGTTGGCAATTTACATCCTGTCCATCGGCGTAACCAGGCTCCCTTTTCTCCATGGCCTGTCCTGCATTTGTGGCTTTTACACTATATGTGGATGGCCCTTTTGACTGGAGGTAAGGGACACTTCTATGTAGTGTGGATTTGCAATGCCTGATGGCTTGCTTAGCCAAAAAGGGCATATGCATTTTTTCCCGAATATATTCAAGAAAATACACATAATCCCTTTTCAGCCAAGGGCTACATTGTCGAAATTCTGTCGCTTTTCATGTGCTTTAAAGACGACTCCAATCTACCTCTTGAAATCTGTTTCCTTCAATTCTGCCTTGCATTCAAATCCTCTTCACTGCCTTTCCTCAATATATTTCTGGATGATAGTTGTCCTTTATAACTCTGCAAGTTTGTGAATTGCTGTGCCCCTGATTTCCATTTTTCAACTCGCCTCTTTGTGAGCTGGCTGCAATACCGCAGGATGGCTTTAGGGCCTAGTCCTGTTCCGGGGCTTCAGGCTGAGCCTTTGGTTAATTATTCTTCCTGATGGGAAACTAGAGTGACATGTACCCATCCAAACACCTACAGCTAATCTCTCATTTATTTCCCCTCTTCCTGTTCATCCTCTGCACAGTTTGCAAACTGTGCATAACGGGAGGGTAAAGGCACTGACACTCCAAGTGGGGAGATTTTGAGTAATGCAGATGGAATGGCGAAGCCGAGCACGACAAAAGGAAAAATGAGGTACCTTTTAGAAAACTTTCCCAATTACACAGTGTACCATCCACTGGGTTTCCCATGCATGTTTTAACTGTAGGAAGATTCCCTTAAACCTGGAGAGTTGGGACCACTAGAATGGGTAGCACACAGTATTGCTCTAAGTGGTGTTCTTTTGTTCACACAACCTCAGCAATCTTGTCAGCCCCAAGAGTCCAGTCTTATGTCTCATTCAGCTGTGGGTGTAAAGGTGGTCAATCTAGCTTGCATCACAGGCCCTGAACGTAATTTTTAAGACTTTCTATCTGTTTTTGCATTTTGCTTTTGAAATTTATTTTTATAAGTGGGTTTAACTGAATTTCAGTGCTGTGTTCATGCCGTTATACACACACATGATTCCTTTATGGAGACATGAGAATACATATGTTTTAAAATACTTAGAGTCAGACATATTCCTCTGCATTGAATAGGGGGTGTTGAGTCCAGTTCATTGTGCCGGGAGTAGGTGTTGTCTATTACATGCATGGTTTATATAACGGTATCTGTGCTAATTTAAAACTGTGCTTTTATGCATCACCCCACCTTGGCTTTCCCATTAAGCAGGCAGAAGATGTTTTCTAAATGTGTGACTCTGTTGTGTTTGTAATTCAGTTCATGTGTAGTCATGTGTACATTCCCGCTATGAGTGATAACTTATGATAAGATTAGTTACTCTGTAATCTTTCCTAACTCCGTTCATGTGTAGCCATATTTACAGGACCTTCATAAGTGATATCTTATGATAAGTTTCTTTTTCTGTGTGACTTATTTCACTTAGAATCATCGTACCTGAATCCACTCTTTTTGCTGCTACTGGCCTTATGACATTGATGTCATGGCTGAGCGATATTCCATCGTACGTAAGTACCACAATATCCTGAACCATTTTTGTCTTTCCTGGGATACTTAAGGTGTACCCAAGTTGAGGTTCTTGTAAGCAGTGCAGCGCTAAATATTAGGGTGGCTCTGACTTACTGATTTTCAGTTTTCCAAGGTATATTCCCTAGACTGGAACTGCCCTTGGCTGTGTAGCTCTGTTGTTTACTTGTTTTAGGGAACACAATGCACTCCTGCAGAGAGGCAGTTGGCAACTTACATCCCGCCCATCAGCATAACAAGGCTCCCTGATCTCCAGGGCCTGTCTTGCCTTTCTGGTTTTTACACATTTTGTGGATGTCCCTTTTGACCGGTGGGAAGGGATACTTCTTTGTAGTGCAGATTTGCATTGCTGCTTGCTTGCTTGGCCAAAAATGGCGTATGCATTTTCTCCTGAATATACTCAGGAGAAAACGCATACACCCTTTTTGGCCAAGGGCATCATTGTCGAAGTTGTGCCCCTCTTCCTGTGCTTGAAAGGTGATTCCAACGTACCTCTTGAAATCTGTTTCCTGCTATTCTGCCTCGTTTTAAAGTCCGCCTCTCTGCCTTCCCTCAAAAGATTTTTGGACGATAGTTGTCCTCTATTACTCTGCCAGTTTGTAAATTGCTGTGCCCCTGAGCTCCATTTTTCAACTCGTTTTTGTGAGCTGACAGCAAATCCAAAATTATCGTTCAAAACCTATACTGGTTCCCGGCGTGTGGCTGAGACATTGGTTAATTCTACTTCCTGCTGGGCAATTAAAGTGACATGTACCTGTCCAAATGCCTAACAGCTACTCTCTCATTGGTTCTCCCTCTTCCCTTTCATCCTCTGCCAAATTGGCAACCTGTGGAAACCAGGAGGTTTTACGGGCTACCGCTGCAAGTTGGGAGATTGATAGTAAAGCCATTGGAAGGTCAACCTGGAGCACAAGGAGAGGGACTATTAGTTGAGTTTTAGAAACCTTTCGTATTCACAGTGTGTCCATTCTCTAGGTTTCCCGTAAATGTTATGGCTGTAGTAATATTCCCTTACACAAGGAGAGTTGGGACACATGGAATGGGTGCCACATATTATTGCTTTAAACGGTCTGCATTTGCTCACCCAGTCTCACCAAACCTCTCAGTCTCAAGTGTCCAGCTTTATGCCACATCCAGCTCTCGATGTAGGTAGGGTCATTCCAGGTTTCATCAGAGCCCCTGAAGGAATTGTAAAGATATTCCCTCTTTTTTTTGTTTTCTATTTGAAATTTATTTTTTTACTGGGTTTGAGCTGATTCTCACTGCCATGTTTATGCCAGTTTAGACACACTTGATTCCCTTACGGTGACATATCAATACATAGGTTTTAAAATTATTACTAGTCAGATATATACCTCGGCGCAGAATATTGGGTTTTGCGTCCCTTTCACTGATGAAGGTGTAGGTCTTGTCTATTCCGTATTTTGATTTTGGAATGGTACTTGTACTAATATCAAACTCTGGTTCTATGCATCACCCCACCTCTCCTTCCTCCTTAAGCAGGCATAAGTGTGTTTTCTAAATGTGAGACGCTGTTCCCTTTCCTAACTCAGTTCATGTGTAGCCATGTTACAGAAAATTCATAAGTGCTATCTTATGATAAGTTTGTTTTTCTGTGTGACTTATTTCACTTAGAATCATCGTACCTGAATCCATTCATTTTCCTGTTACTGGCATTATGACATTGATTTCATGGCTGAGGGATAATCCATCGTACATAAGTACCACAATTTTTTGAATCATTTTTATCTATCCTGGGATATTAGAGAGTACTCAATTTGAGATTCTTGTAAGCAGTGCAGCCCTAAATTTTGGGGTGGCTCTATCTTATTGATTTTCAGTTTTCCCAAGGTATATTCCCTAGACTGGAACTCCCGTTGGGTCTGTAGCTCTGTTGTTTACTTGTTTAAGGGAACACAATGCACTCCTCCAGAGAGGCAGTTGGCAATTTACATCCCGCCCATCAGCATAACAAGGCTCCAAGTTCTCCAGGGCCTCTCTAGGATTTCTGGTTTTTACACATTTTGTGGATGTCCCTTTTGACTGGTGGGAAGTGATACTATTTTGCTGTGCAGATTTGCATTGCCCACTTTCTTGCTTGGCCAAAAAGGGCGTATGCGTTTTCTCCTGAATATATTCAGGAGAAAACGCATACGCCCTTTTTGGCCAAGTGCATCATTTTCGAAGTTCTGCCCCTCTTCCTGTGCTTTACAGGTGATTCCAACGAACCACTTGAAATCTGTTTCCTGCTATTCTGCCTCGCTTAGAAGGTCGCCTCGTTGCCTTCCCTTAACAGATTTTTTGGACGATAGTTGTCCTTTATTACTGTGCCAGTTTGTAAATTGCTGTGCCCTTGAGCTCCATTTTCTAACTCGTTTTTTGTGAGCTGACCACAAGTCCAAAATTATGGTTAAGGACCTATACTTGTTCACGGCGGGTGGCTGAGACTTTGGTTAATTCTTCTTCCTGCCGGGAATTTAGAGTGACATGTGCCCGTCCAAATGCCAAACAGCTACTCTTTCATTGGTTCCCCCTTTTCCCTTTCATCCTCTTCCAAACTGGCAACCTGAGCAAACCAGGAGGTTAAAGGGGCTGTCTCTCCAAGTTGGGAGATTGATAGTTAAGCAGTTGGAAAGTCAAACCGGAGCACCAGGAGAGGGACAATTAGTTGGGTTTTAGAAATCTTTCGTGTTCACTGTGTGTCCATTCTCTTGGTTTCCTGTACATGTTATAGCTGTAGTAATATTCCCTTCAACATGGAGAGTTGGGAACCATGGAATGGGTGCCACGCATTATTGGTTTGAAGGGTCTGCATTTGCTAACCAAAATTCACAAATCCTCTCAGTCCCAAGTGTCCAGCCTTATGCCACATCCAGCTGTCGTTGTACACAGGGTCATTCAAGGTTTCATCAGAAACCCTGAAGGAATTGTAAAGAATTTCCCTGCTTTGTTGTTTTGTTTTTGAAATTCCTTTTTATAGGGGGTTTGAGCTGATTCTCACTGCCGTGTTTATGCCAGTCTAGACACATTTGTTTCCCTTATGGTGATATATCTATACATAGGTTTTAAGATTATTACTAGTCAGATATATTCCTCTGTGTGAAGTATGGGGTCTTGATAACCTTTCAGTGAGGAAGGTGTAGATCTTGTCTATTCTGTATTTGGTTTCTGGAATGGTGCCTGTACTTATATCAAACTCTGGTTTTATGCAACACCCCACCTCTCCTTCCCCCTTAAGCAGGCGTAAGAGTGTTTTCTAAATGTGAGACTCTGTTCTCTTTCCTAACTCAGTTCATGTGTAGCCATGTTTACAGGATTTTCATAAGTGATATCTTATGATAAGCTTCTTTTTCTGTGTGACTTATTTCAATTAGAATCATCATATCTGAAGCCATTTTTTTGCTGCTACTGGTTTTATGACATTGATTTCATGGCTGAGGGATATTCCATCATAACGTAAGTACCACAAATTTTTGAACCATTTTTATCTTTCATGGAATATTTACAGTGTACGCAAGTTGAGGTTCTTGTCAGCAGTGCAGCCCTAAATTTTGGGGTGGCTCTGTCTTATTGATTTTCAGTTTTCCCAAGGTATATTCCCTAGACTCGAAGTGCCCTTGGCTCTGTAGTTCTGTTGTTTATTTGTTTTAGGGAACACAATGCACTCCTCCAGAGAGGCAGTTGGCAGTTTACATCCCGCCCATCAGCATAAAAAGGCTCCCTGTTCTCCAGGGCCTGTCTTGCCTTTCTGGTTTTTACCCATTTTGTGGATGCCCCTAATGACCGGTGGGAAGTGATACTTCTTTGTAGTGCAGATTTGCATTGCCCGCTTGTTTGCTTGGCCAGAAAGGGCATATGCGTTTTCTCCTGAATATATTCAGGAGGAAAGGCATACGCCCTTTTTGGCCAAGGGCATCATTGTCGAAGTTGTGCCCCTATCCCTGAGCGTTAAAGGTGATTCCAACGTACCTCTTGAAATCTGTTTCCTGCTATTCTGCCTCGCTTATAAGTCCGCCTCGTTGCCTTCCCTCAACAGATTTTTGGACGATAGTTGCCCTTTATTACTCTGCCAGTTTGTGAATTGCTGTGCCCCTGAGCTCCATTTTGTAACTCATTTTTTGTGAACTGAACGCAAGTTCTATATTTTTTTTCAGAACCTATACTGGTTTTCGGTGGGTGGCTGAGGCTTTGGTTAATTCTCCTTCCTCATGGGAAATAAGAGTGACGTGTGCCCGTCCAAATGCCTGACAGCTACTCTCTCATTGGTTCTCCCTCTTCCCTTTCATCCTTTGCCAAATTGGCAACCTGTGCGAACCAGGAGGTTAAAGGTTCTGTCTCTCCAAGTTGGGAGATTGATAGTAAAGCAGTTGGAAAGTCAAACTGGAGCACCAGGAGAGGGACTATTCGTTGAGTTTTAGAAACCTTTCATATTCACAGTATGTCCATTCTCTAGGTTCCCGATACATGTTATAGCTATACTAATATTCCCTTCAACCTGGAGACTTGGGACCCATGGAACGGGTGCCATGCATTACTGCTCTAAAGGCTATGCTTTTGCTCAACCAATCTCACCAATCCTCTCAGTCCCATGTGTCCAGCCTTATGCCACATCCAGCTGTCATAGATAGTGTCATTCCAGGTTTCATCAGAGACCCTGAAGGAATTGTAAAGAATTTCCCTGTTTTTTTTTGTTTGTTTTTGAAATTCCTTTTTATAGTGGGTTTGAGCTGATTCTCGCTGCCATGATTATGCCAGTCTAGACACAATTATTTGCCTTATGGAGACATATCAATACACAGGTTTTCAGATTCTTAATAGTCAGATATATTCCTCTGTGGGAAATATGGGATTTTGAGTCCCTTTCACTGAGGAAGGTGTAGGTCTTGTCTATTCCATAGTTGGTTTTTGGAACGGTAACTGTGCTTATATCATACTCTGGTTTTATGCATCACCCCACCTCTCCTTCCCCCTTAAGAAGGCATAAGAGTGTTTTCTAAATGTGAGACTCTGTTCTCTTTCCTAACTCAGTTCATGTGTAGCCATGTTTACAGGATCTTCATAAGTGATATCTTATGATAAGTTTCTTTTTCTGTGTGACTTATTTCACTTAGAATCATCATACCTGAATCCACTCATTTTGCTGCTACTGGTCTTATGACATTGATTTCATGGCTGAGGGATATTCCATCGTACATATGTACCGCAATTTTTTGAACCATTTTTATCTTTCCTGGAATACTTAAGGTGTGCCCAAGTTGAGGTTCATGTAAGCAGTGCATTCCTAAATTTTGGGGTGGCTCTGTCTTATTGATTTTCAGTTTTGCCAAGGTATATTCCCTAGAATCGAAGTGCCCTTGGCTCTGTAGCTCTGTTGTTTACTTGTTTTAGGAAACACAATGCACTCCTCCAGAGAGGCAGTTGAAAACTTACATCCCGGCCATCAGCATAACAAGGCTCCTTGTTCTCCAGGGCCTGTCTTGCCTTTCTGGTTTTTACCCATTTTTTGGATATCCCTTTTGACTCGTGGGAAGTGGTACTTCTTTATAGTGCAGTTTTGCATTGCCCTCTTGCTTGCTTTGCCAAAAAGGGTGTATGCGTTTTCTCCTGAATATATTCTGAAGAAAACGCATACGCCCTTTTTGGCCAAGTGCATCATTGTCGAAGTTGTGCCCCTATTCCTGTGATTTAAAGGTGATTCGAAAGTACCTCGTGAAATGTGTTTCCTGCTATTCTGCCTCCCATTAAAGTTCGCCTGGATGCCTTCCCTCAACAGATTTTTGGATGATAGTTGCCCTTTATTACTCTGCCAGTTTGTGTATTGCTGTGCCCCTGAGCTCCATTTTCTAACGCGTTTTTTGTGAGCTGAACGAAAGTCCAATATTTTGGTTCAGGACCTATACTGGTTCCCGGTGGTTGCCTGAGACTTTGGTTAATTCTTCTTAATCCGGGGAAATAAGAGTGACATGTGCCCATACAAAAGACTAACAGCTACTCTCTCATTGGTTCTCCCTCTTCCCTTTCATCCTATGCCAAATTGGCAACCTGTGCAAACCAGGAGGTTAAAGGTGCTGTCTCTCCAAGTTGGGAGATTGATAGTAAAGCAGTTGGAAAGTCAAATTGCATCACCAGGAGAGGGACTAATCATTGAGTTTTAGAAACATTTTGTATTCACAGTGTGTCCATTCTCTAGGATTCCCATACATGTTATAGCTGTAGTAACATTCCCTTCAACATGGAGAGTTGGGACCCATGGAAATGGTGCCATGCATTATTGCTTTAAAGAGTCTGCATTTGCTCACCCAATCTCACCAATCCTCTCAGTCCCATGCGTCCAGCCTTATGCCACATCCAGCTGTCATTGTAGATAATGTCATTCCAGGTTTCATCAGAGACCCTGAAGGAATTGTAAAGAATTTCCCTGTTTTTTTTGGTTTGTTTTTGAAATTTTTTTATAGTGGGATTGAGATGATTCTCGCTGCCATGATTATGCCAGTCTAGACACACTTGATTGCCTTATGGAGACATGTCAATACACAGGTTTTAAGATTCTTAATAGTCAGATATATTCCTCTGCGGGAGATATGGGGTTTTGAGTCCGTTTCACTGAGGAAGGTGTAGGTCTTGTCTATTCCATAGTTGGTTTTGGGAAAGGAACCTGTGCTTATATCAAACTCTGGTTTTATGCATCACCCCACCTCTCCTTCCCCGTTAAGCAGGCATAAGAGTGTTTTCTAAATATGAGACTCTCTTCTCTTTCCTAACTCAGTTCATGTGTAGCCACGTTTACAGGATCTTCATAAGTGATATCTTATGATACGATTCTTTTTCTGTGTGACTTATTTCACTTAGAATCATCGTACCTGAATCCACTCATTTTGCTGCTACTGGTCTTATGACATTGATTTCATTGCTGAGGGATATTCCATCATACGTAAGTACCACAATTTTTTGAACCATTTTTATATTTCCTGCGATATTTAATGTGTACCCAAGTTGAGGTTCTTGTAAGCAGTGCAGCCCTAAATTTTGCGGTGGCTCTGTCTTATTGATTTTCAGTTTTCCCAAGGTATATTCCCTAGACTGGAAGTGTCCTTGGCTCTGTAGCTCTGTTGTTTACTTGTTTTAGGGAACACAATGCACTCCTCCAGAGAGGCAGTTGGCAATTTACATCCCGCCCATCAGCATAACAATGCTCCCTGTTCTCCAGGGCCTGTCTTGAATTTCTGGTTTTTACCCTTTTGTGGATGTCCCTTTGGACAGGTGGGAAGTGATACTTCTTTGTAGTGCAGACTTACATTGTCCGCTTGCTTGCTTGGGCAAATAGAACGTATGTGTTTTCTCCTGAATATACTCAGGAAAAAACGCATACGCCCTTTTTGGACAAGTGCATCATTGTCGAAGTTGTGCCCCTCTTCCTGTGCTTTAAAGGCGATTCCAACGTACCTCTTGAAATCCGTTTCCTGCTATTCTGCCTCACTTTCAAGTCCGCCTCGTTGCCTTTCCTCAACAGATTTTTGGATGACAGTTGTCCTTTATTACTCTGCCAGTTGGTGAATTGCTCTGCCCTATAGCTCCTTTTTTTAACTCGTTTTTTGTGAGCTTAACGCCAGGCCCATATTTTGGTTCAGGACCTATACTGGTTCCCAGTGTTTGGCTGAGTCTTTGGTTAATTCTTCTTCCTCCCGGGAAATAAGAGTGACATGTGCCCGTCCAAATGCCTAACAGCTACTCTCTATATGGTTCTCCCTCTTCCGTTTCATCCTTTGCCAAATTGGCAACCTGTGCGAAACAGGAGGTTAAAGGTGCTGTCTCTCCAGGTTGGGAGATTGGTAGTAAAGCAGTTGGAAAGTCAAACCGGAGCTCCAGGAGAGGGACTATTCGTTGAGCTTTAAAGACATTTCGTATTCACAGTGTTTCCATTCTCTAGGTTTCCCATACAGGTTATAGCTGTAGTAAAATTCCCTACAACCTGGAGAGTTGGGACCCATGGAATGGGTGCCATGCATTATTGCTTTAAAGGGTGTGCATTTGCTCACGAATCTCACCAATCCTCTCAGTCCCATGTGTCCAGCCTTATGCCACCTCCAGCTTTCGTTCTAGATAGTGTCATTCCAAGTTTCATCAGAGACCCTGAAGGAATTGTAAAGAATTTCCCTGTTTTTTTGTTTTGTTTTAGAAACTCCTTTTTACAGTGTGTTTGAGCTGATTCTCGCTGCCATGATTATGCCAGTCTAGAAACACTTGATTCCCTTATGGAGACATATCAATACATAGGTTTTAAGATTCTTACTAGTCAGATATATTCGTCTGCGGAAAATATGTTGTTTTGAGTCCCTTTCACTGAGGAAGGTTTAGGTCTTGTCTATTCCATAGTTGGTTTTTGGAACGGTACCTGTGCTTATATCAAACTCTGGGTTTATGCATCTCCCCACCTCTCCTTCCCCCTTAAGCAGGCATAAGAGTGTTTTCTAAATGTGAGACTCTGTTCTCTTTCCTAATTCAGTTCATGTGTAGCCATGTTTACAGGATCTTCATAAGTGATATCTTATGATACGTTTATTTTTCTGTGTGACTTATTTCACTTAGAATCATCGTACCTCAATCCACTCATTTAGCTGCTACTGGTCTTATGACATTGATTTCATGGCTGATGGATATTCCATTGTACGTCAGTACCACAATTTTTTGAACCATTTTTATATTTCCTGGGATATTTAATGTGTACCCAAATTGAGGTTCTTGTAAGCAGTGCAACCCTAAATTTCGGGGTGGCTCTGTCTTATTGATTTTCAGTTTTCCCAAGGTATATTCCCTAGACTGGAAGTGTCCTTGGCACTGTAGCTCTGTTATTTACTTGTTTTAGGGAACACAATGCACTCCTCCAGAGAGGCAGTTGGTAATTTACATCCCGCCCATCAGAATAACAAGGCTCCCTGTTCTCCAGGGCCTGTCTTGAATTTCTGGTTTATACCCGTTTTGTGGATGTCCCTTTGGACCGGTGGGAAGTGACACTTATTTGTAGTGCAGGCTTACATTGTCCGCTTGCTTGCTTGGTAAAAAGGGCGTGTGCGTTTTATCCTGAATATGCTCAGCAGAAAACGCATACGCCATTTTTGGCCATGTGCATCATTGTCGAAGTTGTGCCCCTCTTCCTGTGCTTTAAAGGCGATTCCAACGTACCTCTTGAAATCTGTTTCCTGCTATTCTGCCTCGCTTTCAGGTCCGCCTCATTGCCTTCCCTCAACAGATTTTTGGATGATAGTTGTCCTTTATTACTCTGCCAGTTTGTGAATTGCTGTGCCCCTGAGCTCCATTTTTTAACTCGTTTTTCATGAGCTGAACGCAAGTCCCATATTTTGGTGTAGGACCTATACTGGTTCCTGGTGGGTGGCTGAGACTTTGTTTAATTCTTCTTCCTCCCGGGAAATAAGAGTGACATGTGCCCGTCCAAATGCCTAACAGCTACTCTCTATATGGTTCTCCCTCTTCCGTTTCATCCTTTGCCAAATTGGCAACCTGTGCAAACCAGGAGGTTAAAGGTGCTGTCTCTCCAATTTGGAAGATTGATAGTAAAGCAGTTAGAAAGTGAAACTGGAGCACTAGGAGAGGGACTATTCATTGAGTTTTAGAAACCTTTCATATTCACAGTGTGTCCATTCTCTAGGTTTCCCGTACATGTTATAGCTGTAGTAATATTAACTTCAATCTGGAGAGTTGGGACCCATGGAATGGGTGCCTTGCTTTATTGCTTTAAAGGGTCTGCTTTAGCTCACCCAATCTCACCATTCCTGTCAGTCCCATGTGTCCAGCCTTATGCCACATCCAGCTGTCATTGTAGATAGGGTCATTCCAGGTTTCATCAGATACCCTGAAGGAATTGTTAATAATTTCCCTGTTTTTGTATTTTGTTTTTGAAATTCCTTTTTATAGTGGGTTTGAGCTGATTCTCGCTGCCATGTTTATGCCAGTCTAGAAACACTTGATTCTTTTATGGAGACATATCAATACATAGGTTGTAAGATTCTTACTAATCAGATATATTCCTCTGCGGGAAATATAGGGTTTTGAGTCCCTTTCACTGAGGAAGGTGTACGTCTTGTCTATTCCATAGTTGGTTTTTGGAACGGTACCTGTGCTTATATCATACTCTGGTTTTATGCATCACCCCACCTCTCCTTCCCCCTTAAGCAGGCATAAGAGTGTTTTCTAAATGTGAGACTCTGTTCTCTTCCTAACTCAGTTCATGTGTACCCATGTTTACAGGATCTTCATAAGTGATATCTTATGATACGTTTCTTTTTCTGTGTGACTTATTTTACTTAGAATCATCGTACCTGAATCCACTCATTTTGCTGCTACTGGTCTTATGACATTGATTTCATGGCTGAGGGATATTTCATCGTACGTAAGTACCACAATTTTTTGAACCATTTTTATATTTCCTGGGATATTTAAGGTGTACCGAAGTTGAGGTTCTTGTAAGCAGTGCAGCCCTAAATTTTGGGGTGGCTCTGTCTTATTGATTTTCAGTTTCCCAAGGTATATTCCCTAGACTGGATGTGTCCTTGGCTCTGTAGCTCTGTTGTTTACTTGTTTTAGGGAACACAATGCACTCCTCCAGAGAGGCAATTGGCAATTTACATCCCACCCATCAGCATAACAAGGCTCAATGTTCTCCAGGGCCTGCCTTTAATTTCTGGTTTTTACCTGTTTTGTGGATATCCCTTTGGACCGGTGGGAAGTGATACTTCTTTGTAGTGCAGACTTGCATTGTCCGCGTGCTTGCTTGGCCAAAAAGAGTTTATGCGTTTTCTCCTGAATATACTCAGGAGAAATCGCATACGCCCTTTTTGGCCAAGTGCATCATTGTCGAAGTGGTGCCTCACTTCCTGTGCTTTAAAGGCGATTCCAACGTACCTCTTGAAATCTGTATCCTTCTATTCTGCCTCCGTTTCAAGTCCGCCTCGTTGCCTTCCCTCAACAGATTTTTGAATGATAGTTGTCCTTTATTACTCTGCCAGTTTGTGAATTGCTGTGCCCCGGAGCTCCATTTTTTAACTCGTTTTTTGTGAGCTGAACGCAAGTCCAATATTTTGGTTGAGGGCCTACACTGGTTCCCGGGGGGGGCTGAGACTTTGGTTAATTCTTCTTCCTCCCAGGAAATAACAGTGACATGTGCCCGTCCAAATGCCAAACAACTACTCTCTCATTGGTTCTCCCTCTTGCCTTTCATCCTTTGTCAATTTGGCAACCTGTGCCAACCAGGATGGTAAAGGTGCTGTCTTCTCCAAGTTGGGAGATTGATAGTAAAGCAGTTGGAAAGTCCAACTGGAGCACCAGGAGAGGGACTCTTCGTTGAGATTTAGAAACCTTTCGTATTCACAGTGTGTCCATTCTCTAGGTTTCCCATACATGTTATAGCTGTAGTAATATTCCCTTCAACCCGGAGAGTTGGGACCCATGGAATGTGTGCCATGCATTATTGCTTTAAAGGGTCTGCATTTGCTCACCCAGTCTCACCAATCCTCTCAGTCCTATGTGTCCAGCCTTATGCCACATGCAGCTGTCGTTGTAGATATGGTCATTACAGGTTTCATCAGAGACACTGAAGGAATTGTAAAGAATTTCCCTTTTTGTTGTTTTTCAAATTCCTTTTTATAGTGGGTTTGAGCTGATTCTCGCTGCCATGTTTAGGCCAGTCTAGACGCACTTGATTCCCTAAAAGAGACCTATCAATACATAGGTTTTAAGATTCTTACTAGTCAGATATATTCCTCTGCGTTAAATATGGGGTTCTGAGTCCCTTTCACAGAGGAAGTTGTAGGTCTTGTCTATTCCATAGTTGGTTTTTTGAACGGTACTTGTGCTTATATCAAACTCTGGTTTTATGCATCACCCAACCTCTCCTTGCCCCTTAAGCAGGCATAAGAGTGTTTTCTAAATATGAGACTCTCTTCTCTTTCCTAACTCAGTTCATGTGTAGCCATGTTTACAGGATCTTCATAAGTATTATCTTATGATAAATTTCTTTTTCTGTGTGACTTATTTCACTTAGAATCATCGTACCTGAATCCACTCATTTTGCTGCTACTGGTATTATGACATTGATTTCATGCCTGAGGGATATTCCATCATACGTAAGTACCACAATTTTATGAACCATTTTTATCTTTCCTGGGATACTTAAGGTGTACCCAAGTTGAGGTTCTTGTAAGCAGTGCAGCCCTAAATTTTGGGGTGGCTCTGTCTTATTGATTTTCAGTTTTCCCAAGGTATATTCCCTAGTCTGGAAGTGCCCTTGGGTCTGTAGCTCTGTTGTTTACTTGTTTTAGGGAACACAATGCACTCCTCCAGAGAGGCAGTTGGCAGTTTACATCCCGCCCATCAGCATAACAAGGCTCCCTGTTCTCCAGGGCCTGTCTTGCCTTTCCAGTTTTTACCCATTTTGTGGATGTCCCTTTTGACCGGTGGGAAGTGATACTTCTTTGTAGTGCAGATTTGCATTGCCCGCTTGCTTGCTTGGCCAAAAAGGGCGTATGCGTTTTCTCCTGAATATATTCAGGACAAAACGCATACGCCCTTTTTGGCCAAGTGCATCATTGTCTAAGTTGTGCACCTATTCCTTTGCTTTACAGGCGATTCCTATGTACCTCTTGAAATCTGATTCCTGCTATTCTGCCTCACTTTCAAGTCCGCCTCGTTGCCTTCCCTCAAAAGATTTTTGGACGATTGTTGCCCTTTATTTCTCTGCCAGTTTGTGAATTGCTGTTGCCCTGAGCTCCATTTTTAACTCGTTTTTTCTGAGCTGAACGCAAGCCCAATATTTTGGTTCAGGACCTATACTGGTTCCCGGTGGGTGGCTGAGACATTGGTCAATTCTTCTCCCTCCCGGGAAATTAGAGTGACATGTGTCCGTCCAAATGCCTAACAGCTACGCTCTCTTTGGTTCTTCCTCTTCCGTTTCATCCTCTGCCAAATTGGCAACCTGTGAGAACCAGGAGGTTAAAGGGGCTGTCTCTCCAAGTTGGGAGATTGATAGTAAAGCAGTTGGAATGTCAAACCGGAACACCAGGAGAGGGAATATTAGTTGAGTTTTAGAGACCTTTCGTATTCACAGTGTGTCCATTCTCTAGGTTTCCCGTACATGTTATAGCTGTAGTAATATTCCCTTCAACCTGGAGAGTTGGGACCCATGGAATGGGTGCCCCTCATTATTGATTGAAAGGGTCTGCATTTGCTCACCCAATCTCACCAATCCTCTCAGTCCCAAGTGTCCAGCCTTATGCCACATCCAGCTGTCATTGTAGATAGGGTCATTCCAGGTTTCATCAGAATCCCTGAAGGAATTGAAAGAAATTTCCCTGTTTTGTTGTTTTGTTTTTGAAATTCCTTTTTATAGTGGGTTTGAGCTGATTCTCACTGTGATGTTTATGCCAGTCTAGACACACTTGATTCCCTTATGGAGACATATCAATACATAGGTTTTAAAATTCTTACTAGTCAGATATATTTCTCTGAGGGGAATAGGGATGTTGAGTTCCATTCACTGAGGAAGGAGTAGGGCTTGTCTCTTCTGTTTCTGGATTATGGAACGGTACCTGTGCTAATATCAATCTTATGTTTTGTTCATCTCCCCACCTCTCTTTCCCCTTAAGCAAGCGTTATATTGTTTTCTAAATCTGATACTCTGTTCTCTTCCCTAAATCATTTCATATGTAGCCATGTTTACATTCCCTTCATAAGTGATATCTTATGTCAGAATGCACCATGGCCGTTCTCATAATAATGCTCCATGACCCCTGTCATCACAATGCACCATGCCCGGGTTATCACAATGCTCCATGTCCCTTGTCATCACAATTCTCCACGTCCTTGTCATCACAATGCTACATGACACTTCTCATCAAAATGTTACATGCTCTTGTCATCACAATTCTCCATCCACTTGACATTGCAATGCTCCATGCACATGTCATCACAAAGCTCCATGCCCTTGTCATCGCAATGTTCCATGACCCCTGTCATCACAATGCTCCCTGACACATGTCATCACAATGCTCCAAGCCATTGTCATCACAATGCTCCATTACCTTTGTCTTCAGAATCCTCCATGACACTTGCTATCACAGTGCTCATGCTATTGTCATAACAATGGGCCATTACGTATGTCATCACAATACGCCCTGACACCTCTCTTCACAATATTTCATGCCCTTGTCATCACAATGCTCCATGCCCTTGTCATCACAAATCGCCATTCCAACTCTCATCGCAATAATCCATTAAAACTTATTAGACCAATGCTCCATGCCCTTGTCATCACAATGCTCCATGACCCCTGTCATCACAACGTTCCATGACTCCAGTCATCACAATGCTTCATTACCTTTGTCATCACAATGGTCCATGCCCTCATCATCAACAGTCTGTGTGACATTTTTAACCACAATGCTCCATGAACTTTTCATCACAATGATCTTTGAGCCTTGTCATCGCAATTCTCTATGCCTTTCTCAGCACAATGCTCCATGACCCTTTTCATCACAATGCTCCCTGCGCTTGTCAGCACCATGCTCCTCGACACATGTCATCACAATACACCATGCGTTTGTCATCACAGTGCTCCACAATCTTGTCATCACAATGCTCCAGAAACATTGTCATCACAATGCTCCATGCGCTTCTCATCAAAATGCTCTCTCCCCACTGATATCACAATGTTACATCACTATTCGTCACAATACTCCCTCGCCCCTGTCATCAAAATCTTCCATGACTCCTGTCATCAAAATGCTACATGCATTATGATCACAATGTTCGATGACCACTGACATCACAATGTTACATAACCCCTGTCATCAAAATGCTCCATGACCCTTTTCATCTAAATGCTGCATGACCCCTGACATCACAGTGTTCCATAACCCCTGTCATCAAAATGTTCCATGACACTTTTCATCAAATTGCTCCATGACACTGTCATCACAATGCTCCCTGCCCTTCTCATCACAATGCACAACGCCCTTGTCATCAAAATGCTCCATGACCTTTGTCATCACAAAGATCCATGACCCTTGGCATCACAATGTTCCATGTCATTGTCATCACGATGCTCCATGAACGCTCTCATCACATTGCTCCATGCCCTTGTCATCACAAAGCTCCATGAAACATGTCATCAAAATGCTCCATGGACTTCTCATCACAATGCTCCATGCCCTTGCCATCACAATGCTCCATTAACCTTGTCATAACAATGCTCCATGGCGCCTGCCAACACAATGTTCCATGGCCTTGTCATCACAAAGCTCCATGACCCTTCTCATCACAATGCTCCAAGACCCCTGTAATCACAATGCTCCATGCACTTCTCATCCAAATGCTCTCTCACCTGAGAAATCACAATGTTCCATCACTAGTCATCACAATCCTCCCTCAACCCTGGAATCACAATGTTCCATGACACCTGACATCACAATATTCCATAACCACTGTCATCAAAATGCTCCATGACACATTTCATACCAAAGCTCCATGACCCATGGCATCACAATGTTCTGTAACACCTGTCATCAAAATGTTACATTACATTTTTCATCAAATTGCAGCATGAACCTGTCATCAAAATGCTCCCTCTCCTTCTCATCACAATGCACCACACGCTTGTCATCAAAATGCTCCATGACCGTTGTCATCACAAAGCTCCATGACCCTTGGCATCACAGTGCTCCATGTCATTGTCAACACAATGCTCCCTGAACACTCTCATCCCATTGCTCCATGCCCTTGTCATCACAAAGCTCCATGACAATTGTCATCACAATGCTCGATGCCCTTCTCATCAAAATGCTCCAGGCCATTTTGCTCACAATCCTCCATGACCCATGTATCACAGTGATCCTTGCCCTTGTCATCACAATGCTCCATGCCCACTCTCATCACAATAATCCATGAAAACTTTCGGGCCAATGCTCAATGCACTTCTCATCACAATGCTCCATTACCTCTGTCATAAAAATGCTCCATGAACCCTGCCATTACAATGTTCCACGTCCTTGTCATCACAAGGCTCCCTGACGTTGACATCACAATGCTCCAAGAACCCTGTAATCACAATGCTCCATGCCACTTTGCATCTCAATGCTCTATGAACCCTGTCATCACAATACACCATGCCCATCATCATAATGCTTCAGGCTATTGTCATCACAATGAAATCAAAATTATCCATGACCTCTGTCATCATAATCCTCCAAACCCTTGTGATCACAATGTTCCATAACACTTATCATCACAAATCCCCATGACGCTCATCATCACAATTATCCATGGTATTCTCATCACAATGCTCCATGACGTTTGTCATCACAGTGCTCAATACACTTGTCATCACAATGCTCCCTGACACTTGTCGTCAGTATGCTCCTTGAACCTTGTCATGACAAGGCTCCATGCCTTTTTCATCACAATGATCCGTGCCTTTTTCATCACAGTGCTCCAAGATCACTGTCATCACAATTCTCCATGTGCTTGTCATCACAAAACTCCATGAAGCATGTCATCAGAATGCCCCATGGCCTTCT